>NC_137688.1:51257932-51267932 GCF_963989245.1 Nansenia antarctica | reverse complement strand
TGTCTCTTTGTGTTTGAAGTCTACTAAGGTCTGTTTGAACTAGCGATGGGTTAAGCATTGCCTGCCTTACAACCAGGCTGAATCAGAATATAGTATTTAACCCAACCCGACAACTGTTGTCAAACATTTGTGTGTTGGACAAGGGTGTGTCGTCATTCAAGTATAGGAAAGACAAGATAAGAGAGAGAGACGTCAAGGAGATACGATGTTGGCCCTATTAATCTTTCAAACACACACACACATACACACACACACACACACACATACACACATACCAACCTGGTCTCACACGGCAGCCGTCAGGATTCGACGTCTGTCGTTCGTCTCCAAACGTCGAATTCCGACGAGAAAACGAGCTCTGAAAGCGCAGGGGTGCGCCTGTTATGTGCGCCTGTCGGGCTGCACGCCACATTTTGAGATACAAGCGCTTCAACGTTCATTCATTTGGAACTGCGAGAATGAGTAACGTTAGCCCGATTGCACTTGCATTAATAAAGCGTTATATAAATATAATTAATTATTATTATTATTGCCTACAGCTAATTGTTACAAGGTGAGAGCTAAAATAACATACATGTAACGTTAGCCAGCAATAGCTAGACTAGATATATATAGCTAGATATAGTCACTATATAGTCTAAATGCAACCTGGTCTCACACGGCAGACGTCAGGATTCGGATGTAATATTAAACTCCCATATTTATTCTTTAAACAAACAAATCTGGGGGAGTGGTCGGAGTTAACGAGATATTGTTCCAATCCATTACCTGGCCATTACCTGCCTGTGAAAAGTATGAAAAGTTTGCATTGCCTAGCGTATCAAATACCATGACATAGATTCAGACTTTTATGTCTTGAAATCAGAAGTCCTCCCAAGCCAAAGACAAGATAGGTTGTCTTACAATCCGTGCGTTTAATTGCAAACTTCCACATAGCCCCCCCTCCCAAATTTCGTTGTTTGGTACCTGTACTATATCAATGACAATAAAGACCATTCATTCATTCATTCATTCATTCATTCATACAAAACCGCCAGTTCACCGAAGCTCTCCTTTCCTCAACGCAACACCCGCCCGCCGTTTTAAGCGTACCTAACTCTATGGAGGGTGGATCGTGCCACATTTAAATGCAATACACACATCGGAATGCAATACACACATCGGAATGCAATACACGTGTAACACTAAATACAATGCAAAAATACGGCATATTTGTGCCAAAATAAAATCAATGTTTATTACATTTGAGCGCAGCGTATTACATTTGGTCATGAGTGTATTCCATTGAGCATGTGTATTACATTTGGTCACGAGTGTATTCCATTGAGCATGTGTATTACATTTGAGCGCAGCGTATTACATTTGGTCATGAGTGTATTCCATTCGAGTGTCGGTGGAAGAGTTTGAAGCAGCGGAGACAGGGTTGCCAGATGGGCTGTTTTTTTGTGGATTTAGCTGTTTTTAGACTGGTTAGGCTCGAAATTGTCAATCCCATCTGGCAACCCTGAGCGGAGAGTCTACAGATAGTATGTTTACAGATATCGCACTGCTGGAGATGCACTCCACACGTTCTTAAAAGAAATAAAGCTTTATTGTACTTAAAACAATATTTCGTATGTGTTTTTTGAGAGTTCTTTACATCAAATTATATACATCATGTCAGCTGTGTGCCAATCAATCAGGGGGGTGGCACCTGGGGTGGCCAATCAGATTTCAGGGGTGGCACGTGCTACCCCAGGCCACCCCCTGGACACGCCCCTGGCTGCACTTGCATTAATTAGTTAGGCCACATCATTAGTTAGGCCACATCATTTTGAGATACAACCAACGGAGAACAGATTTTAATAGGCCACATTTTGAGATACAACCAACGGAGAACAGATTTTAATAGGCCACATTTTGAATACACTCGTGACCAAATGTAATACACATGCTCAATGGAATACACTCATGACCAAGTGTAATACGCTGCGCTCAAATGTAATACACATTGATTTTATTTTGGCACAAATATGCCGTATTTTTGCATTGTATTTAGTGTTACACGTGTATTGCATTCCGATGTGTGTATTGCATTCCGATGTGTGTATTGCATTTAAATGTGGCACGATCCACCCTCCATAGAGTTAGGTACGCTTAAAACGGCGGGCGGGTGTTGCGTTGAGGAAAGGAGAGCTTCGGTGAACTGGCGGTTTTGTATGAATGAATGAATGAATGAATGAATGAATGGTCTTTATTGTCATTGATATAGTACAGGTACCAAACAACGAAATTTGGGAGGGGGGGCTATGTGGAAGTTTGCAATTAAACGCACGGATTGTAAGACAACCTATCTTGTCTTTGGCTTGGGAGGACTTCTGATTTCAAGACATAAAAGTCTGAATCTATGTCATGGTATTTGATACGCTAGGCAATGCAAACTTTTCATACTTTTCACAGGCAGGTAATGGCCAGGTAATGGATTGGAACAATATCTCGTTAACTCCGACCACTCCCCCAGATTTGTTTGTTTAAAGAATAAATATGGGAGTTTAATATTACATCCGAATCCTGACGTCTGCCGTGTGAGACCAGGTTGCATTTAGACTATATAGTGACTATATCTAGCTATATATATCTAGTCTAGCTATTGCTGGCTAACGTTACATGTATGTTATTTTAGCTCTCACCTTGTAACAATTAGCTGTAGGCAATAATAATAATAATTAATTATATTTATATAACGCTTTATTAATGCAAGTGCAATCGGGCTAACGTTACTCATTCTCGCAGTTCCAAATGAATGAACGTTGAAGCGCTTGTATCTCAAAATGTGGCGTGCAGCCCGACAGGCGCACATAACAGGCGCACCCCTGTGCTTTCAGAGCTCGTTTTCTCGTCGGAATTCGACGTTTGGAGACGAACGACAGACGTCGAATCCTGACGGCTGCCGTGTGAGACCAGGTTGCACATACACACATACACACATATTTGATCTAATATCTTTTATTTCAGGCCTCTCTGTGTGTCACCCAAGCTTCAGACTGGTGGGGCTTTGTCCACCTGACCTCCTGACCAGCAGCCCAATCCTCTCTTTTGCTGATGGTGGACTTAGCCTCGTTAGCAGCTAATCCTCCTAGGGGCCACATGAATATCGTTAGATGTGCTCCCTCCGCTATTACAGTAGCTGAGAGTGACACAGCCTACCTGACAGGCAGTGCAGTGACTAAGGACACACTGGAACAATGTATGCCAGAGGAGGCTGGTGGAGGTAGAAATCAGAAGACAGACTCATTGTAATGTATGGAACCAAATAATACACGGGTTTGACACCATACCTCATTCCATTCCATGCATTACAATAAGCCCATCCTCTGATTGCTACCTCCATCGGCCTCCCCTGCTGTATGCCAATCTTCACGGTCCTTCACAATGAACACATCGCAGTGAACACATGCTTTTACCTGGCCAAAGACATAACAAGTACTCAGAATGCTGTAAAACATCTTATCCTATTTTAAGAACAAAAGTGACCCACTCAACAAGCCCTTCACTTATTTTCCCACAGCAAACACACAACTGCTTTCCTCTCTCTCTCTCTCTCTCTCTCTCTCTCTCTCTCTCTCTCTCTCTCTCTCTCTCTCTCTCTCTCTCTCTCTCTCTCCCACCCAAAAATCTCTCTCTCTCTCTCTCCCAAAAATCTCTCTCTCTCTCTCTCTCTCTCTCTCTCTCTCTCTCTCTCTCTCTCTCTCTCTCTCTCTCTCTCTCTCTCTCTCTCTCTCTCTCTCTCTCTCTCTCTCTCTCCCCTTCTCTCCTTCCTGTGACTGGTGTTCTGTTGGCGTACAGTAAAGAGGGTATTACTGGAGAGGAAGTTATATTACACTGGGTAAGGCATTGTTGTCCCATCACTCTCTAATGCTATGATTGGAGGAGACACATGTGAAGGGGGAGGAGCTAGCAGGACAAGTTTTCTGAGAAATCAGTTCAAAGGGTTGATGAAGGACTGTACGTGACAAGGAGAAAGCAGGGTGGGGGCGAGTGGGGGATGGTATAATCACTGAGTAATGGAGAGGGTGGATAGAGTATTGGTAAGGGTATTGGTTGTCCTCTGTGGTTCAGTTGGTAGAGCGTGGTACTAGCAATGCCTCGGTTAGGGATTTGATTCCTGCTAGCACTATATACCGTATGCTAAACATGGATGCACTCACAGTACTGCAAGCTGCTTTGGATGAAAGTATCTGCTAAATGGCATATATTATGTTATTATACCATAATTCCTCTTCCAAACTGCCAGTGAACATCTCAATATCTCTAAGAGAGTCAAACAATGACAAGTATAGAACAAAGCATTTACTTTTGCACAGAGATCAAATTAGACAGTTTGCAGTGACTCTCAGAAAGTCATCAAACTCTGATTCAGATTCAGATTCAGATAACGTTTATTGCCATTATGCATACACATATAGGAATTTGCTTTGGCATTACAGTAAGTGCGTTTATACTTTTTTCACGTGTATACAAAAACAGATGCAAAAAAACAGGACAACACAGGACAGACAACAGAAACTATACTCTAACAAGGATACCTTAGTTTTAAAAGGGCAATCTGGGATTCACAGAACAACAAAGCATTGTCTCTGTGAGGGATGGGGCTGGAGAAATGTAACCACTCTCAAATTCAAGCAGAATTATGGATGCAATTCAGACAGAGTTATGGATTGGACTGACCATCCATGAGATCAAAATGAACCATGTTTTGAAGCTGTTTGTTTATAATTGCATTGTTCACAAACAATGGAGTAAAACAAGCTTATATGTTTGGTGCTGATGGTATAAAACAGTTATGAGTGATGAGCTAAGCTCATAAGGCATGCATAACGTACGTTCTTCAAGAGTCAACATCCAACTTTAAAAGTCCAAAAATTGATGTATCAATCCCACATTGCCCTAAGTCTCACAAGTGGGTCCTGATCTTGTTACAACCCAAACAGTTTAGTGAACTGTCTGACACGAGGTCCACAGTGAACTAAAACAACAAGGCCTAGAAAGAGGTCAGTCTTGTTTACATGCAATCAAAGAAGCACTAATAATCTAACACAATAAACTCAAACTGCACACATGTCTGCACCGGCAAAGAACCGTGCCGGTTCGCGTTCGCGTTCGGAAACCTCTGAACCTTGGTGCTGTCTGGCGAACGAGCCCGCGTTCATACCAGTGTAACCTGAACCATCCGCGTCATCAACGCTGGGTGATGAAGGGGCGGGATAAACAAAACAATTCACAACTAGATGGCAGCTACTTCACTGGAAAAGAGGATAATATCTTCCACTACTACAGTATCTGAAATAAACACAATTTTCTGTGAAACAAAACAAAAGACACTTTCTATATGCGTTCTTTTACTAATCAGCTGCTCCATTACTGGAATAGAAATGGCTTACGAAATTCGCGTTCGCGCATGTCCGCGCGCGTGTGCGTGTGTGTGTTTGCTGAGCATGTGAGGAAGATAGAGAGAATAATGACACTTTTGATATTGTTTTTGATCACTAATGATTAGATTTAGATTAGATTACATTTTGTCTACTTCCTCCTTGCTGGTCTCTGCAGCCTAGAATAGGACACACCCACTGACGACGTGACTGTTCTACGTTTTGGTTCGCGCTTGAGAACCACTATTTTTTGGTGCCCGCTGCGAACCAACTTTTCAGGTTCCGAACCAATTGAGCTTCGGTCTGAACGCGCAGGCCGGTTCCAGACTTGGTTCGCGAACGCGAACCGGCACGGTTCTTTGCCGGTGTGAAAGCCCTATGTGTGAAGCTAGAAATCAATAAAACAAACACAAATGGTTACAGTGTCTCTGATTGGTTCAATGTTCTGGGCCCAGTATTTCACCATTTCTAATCTAGATCAGAATGATACAGATACGTTCATTCTAAAAAGCACCACAGGTACTCTAGTCTAGACTCTAGATCCGAAGTGTTTTACAAGAAAAAAAATTGTGTTTTGCTACATTCCTTTTTTTGTTTTGTAGTTTTATAGTACTGGACTTTGAGTTTTTGGTGCTGGACCATTGGGCCCTCTCTGGTTCCTCTTCCATGTTCTCTGGGGTTCTCCTTTAGTCTGCTTGGCTAACCTCAGCCCCCACCCTGTGCTGTCCTTCCGGCAGTAATCCTGTAAGCAGAGCCCAGCTAGCAATAATCCTCCCACATCACCCAGCGCCCTGCAGCCTGCACACCCTCACTGCCACTGGGATGCTGGGCCACTGCTGAAGCCCTCAGGTAAGACCCTGTAGATCCCCATCCCTACCGTAGACTTAGCATAGACCACCCACACGTAGACCCCCATCCCCACCGTAGACCACTTATGCTCCCCTAAACTACCCCCAGACGAGAGGCCACTAACCCTAGCCCTGGAGCCATGTCGGTCCCAGTTCCATAGAGCTACTGTGTGTACAGGAGTGGAGGTAGAAATCGGAGGATGGGCTCATTGATGCCATTCCTCTTTCCATTCCATGCATTATAGTGAGCCCGTCCTCTGATTTCTACCTCTACCTGCCTCCCCTGGTGTACAGGCATTTGTACAATGGATTCAGCTACATATGGTCTAGAATGGTTAGGTGAAATAAGTGTTTTAGTCTTGGTTGGTTGGCAACAAAAGCCTGAATATTCTGGGGCTCTCCAGGACCAGGGATGGGACCATTGCACACCTTATGAAAACCCAATATAACAGAATACAGTGCTGTTTAATCTACAGAGTCTTGGTAATGTAGGTGTCCTAGCAACACTCCACAGCGTGTGGGCCATAGTAGAAACAAAGGTGCTACCTAGAACCAAAAGGTCCTTCGACTGTCCCTGTGAGAGAAGAATCCTTTAGGAACCCTTTGTTCTAAGCGAGTACAGTATCCCTACTTTTGGTTACTCCGTGCCTTGACAGTGTTGTCAGCTTGTTTAACCAATCACTGTGTCATCAGTATTTTCATCTGTTGCTTGGTTTTATTAATTCAATCAACGTCACTGCATGTGTTTCTGCTGGATTCAGTGTTTTCTCTATCCAATAAGACTGTGTGGCGACTGGCGAGCCATTTAAAGCGCTGCGTTTAAGAGCTTATTGCATGTAGTACAGTACATCGGTGTAAAGGCCCTTTTATCCCTGCTGCTCAGGCTCTATGGGTGACAGCACCTTCCTCAGGAGAGAGACAGACAGGTTAATGAGCTGAGAGCTGCCGTGACGTTCAGGAGGAGAGAGAGACAGTCTGCTCAGCAAGTCCTTGGCTGCCTGCCAAGGCTGACGATGTCACGCATGCACACACACACACACACACACACACACACACACACACACACACACACACACACACACACACACACTCAAACACTCTTTAATGGATTTACCAGGCTGTTTAGCCTCAGTGTTTTTGACTACACAGCGATGGTAGCCAACTACCTGTTGCTTCACCTGGAGGGCACAGTCATTGATGTACCATACTGGTCTGGAATATAGAGAGGATTGTCCTTCTCTCTGAGATGTTCAGTGACAAAGCTATTTTCTGCAGCTGAACTCCCCCCCCCCCCTCCAGGTAGATTACAGTCAGTGGCAGTTAAGGCTGATTGAGACTGACACTCAGCCATAGAAACAGCCCGATTCACCCACAGCAGGGAGCACAGGACAGGGAGTCACAGAATTGGCACAAAATATAGAATTATTAGACGGATTATTTGTCCGTTCTCTGTTTGCATGCCATGAAAGAAATGGAGTGTTTAATGTGAAATGTACATGGTATATCTGGCCCATTGTTTGGTGACAGTGGAGGTTGGTGGAGGTAGAAATGGGTGAACGGCTCATTCTAATGCATGGAATGGAATCAGGAATGGTATCAAGCTTGATTCCTTATTCCATTCCATATAATACAATGAGCCCGTCTTTCGATTTCTACCTCTACCAGCCTCCACGGTGTGTTCATGTTGCAGTGTGTTTATGTGTGTGTGTGTGTGTGTGTGTGTGTGTGTGTGTGTGTGTGTGTGTGTGTGTGTGTGTGTGTGTTTCAGGATGTTTAACTGGGTGGTGAAAGTGGTTCCCCAGCCACCTGAGCCTCCAGGGACACTAGCAGAACAGGAGAAGCCAATCGAACCTCCTCCTCCTCCTGTACCAGTAAGACGTGTGTGTGCGTGTGTGTGTGTGAGTGTGTGTGTGTGTGTGTGCATGAGTGTGTGTGTGTGTGTGTGTACGTGTGTATGTGTGTGTGTGTGTGTGTGTGTGTACATGTGTATGGCTGTGCAAGTTTGTCACGTTACTATACAAATACTGCAGAATATTATTTGTTTCGTTCCAAACAGGAGAAGAAAGTAACATTTGTAGAGGAGAAAGTACCAATTCCAGAGGTGAAGAAAGAGGGTAAGGGAACCAAGATAAGTGCTAATACATATTGTACGACAATGCAGAATTCCCAGAGAGCTGAATCTTATACTATTCTCTGTTGTTTCAAAGTTCCAAAGCCTGCCAAAGCCAAAGAGGAGACTTGTACAGATATCTCAGATGAGACTGGGTGAGTGTGTCTATGTGTGTGTGTGTGTGTGTGTGTGTGTGTGTGTGTGTGTGTGTGTGTGTCTGTTATTGTGACCCAGTAGCCTGCTCTGATTTGGGTCCAGTTGCCACTCCTAGGACAGAGAGCACCAGGTGCCAGGCCTAGGACAGAGAGCACCAGGTGCCAGTCCTAGGACAGAGAGCACCAAGGTGCCAGGCCTAGGACAGAGAGGATCAGGGTGATGAGATCAGGCTTAGAGGAAATCCCACAGATATCTCTACTTACTGTAGTCTCTACTGTACATTCAGTATGTCAACACACACGCTTTAAAAAAAACACCTCAGCTTTGTGCGTCTCTACTGTACATTTAGGCCAATGTCATTACACACGCTTTAAATAATATATAGGCCATTTAGCTGATGCTTTTATCCAAAGCGACTTACAGTACTTTTTCAGTATATATGGTCCCAGCGGGAATTGAGCCCACAACCTAAGTGTTGTTAGCGCAACGCTCTACCAACTGAGACACAGAGGACCACTAAAGAGGTGGCCAGGAATCGAACCCAGGCCCCTCTCATGGCAGGTGAGAATTCTGCCAGAGAACCATCTGTGCTTAGAAATAAACACAGTACACCTCAACTTGGGCCCTGCAGTGTGGACATAGAGATTGATAGGGCCAGTTTACACAAATTGAAGGAACTACACATTAAATCTGGCTCTCCTGTGGCCACAGGTCAAAACTGTAATTACAAAAGAGTGGTTTGTTTACACTATCTCTTGGTACTCATTAGCTTCAATAACGGCTATCAAAACCTTTGAGATAAGATCCCGACATGTCAAGTGAACAGTTAATAATAAATGCAGTAATTGCTACAGATAGTTTGGATTTGGCTTTACTTTCCGTAACAAGCTATGATTTGACAGCAAAATGGCCGTATCTGTCAGGAGAAGTCAATACGATAATACCATAGACCAAAACATTGGTGGGAAACTATTACTATTGCTCCACAATCCCTGCAGATTTTTCCAGGCCATTATATGCTGTAGTACAGTGAAAACGCCACGTGTACTCTAACTTGAATGATTGTGATGAGTGTTTACCCCGCACATAGTCTACATTAGAGCTTGTAGTCTCTTCAGCATTGTTGATGAAAGGGAGTCGAACGTCAACTCAAATGATTTGAGACTGCAACCCTCTCTCTCTCTCACTCTCTCTCTCTCTCTCTCTCCGTCTTTGTAGCGGCCAACAGCCCGGGGTGTTGACATGGATCTCTCATGGCTTCGCCAGTGCCCTGCCTCAGCCTATTGGGTCCCCCCCATGACACAGAGCTAACTCAGAGGCCAAGGTGAGACACACTGCTGACACTGCTGTATTGTATTCTAGGACAGATCTAACTATTAAGGAATGTTTCAAACACACTCCATTCCATGTATTACAATGAGCCTGTCCTCTGCCTGTATCCCCCTGAGCTCTGATTCTGTCCTATGTCTTTTTCCTCC
>NC_137688.1:51233306-51257732 GCF_963989245.1 Nansenia antarctica | reverse complement strand
AAACAAGTATGTTAATTTCCTGAAGATGTGCATGAAATTAGCCTACAGTGTACATCAAAGGACAGTCATAATAGCAATGCTAATTCCTGCCATGCCACACTCTGCAATGCCAACAAATGCAGTGCTGAATTATTGTTTTTTAAATAATTTAAATTATATCATTAAAGGGACATTTTCCAAATGTTCTATATTCCAATAAGCCTTTCCGTGTAGTCCGTGTGACATACAGTAAGATACTTGTGAGACTCTTCTCTTGAGTCAGACGCTGCTCTTGCATGACCCTCCACTGCTCCCTAGTGAATACTTCTAGCCAAGCAACAAAGTGCCAATCAAAGATCATTTGCATGATTGTATCCACAGGCAAGGGGAAGAGTCCTGGAATGGATCGTTCAGGGATTGACTAAAGTGGTTCCACAGCCTGATGAGAAATACAAGGAGGTAGAAACCGAAGAGGTCACAGAGGTAGAGAACACTAGTAACTATCTGACTACTAACCAGAATAGTACTATCTGACTACTATACTAACTTATATACTGATAGAATACTACAAATGATCTGACTACTGTACTAACTAGTACACAGATACAATACTACTAACTATCTGACTACTAACTAGAATACTACTATCTATACTACTAACTAACTGACTACTACAGCACAGTGTTTTATCTGTACAGTATAGTATAGTGGATAGTGTACATAGCCTTTATTTATGTAAACCAGCTCCTTTCCCTTCTTGTCTTTTTAGTTGTTTTTTTCTTTCCTAGCACCAGGGGAGCCACCCCTCCCAAATTTCGTTGTTTGGTACCTGTACTATAGCAATGACAATAAAGACCATTCATTCATTCATTCATTCATACTAACTAGAATACTACTAATTATCTGACTACTAACTAGAATACTACTAACATACTAACTAACACCCTCCAATATGCTATTACGTATGTTAATTTACAGTGCTGTGAAAAGTATTTGCCCCCTTCCCAATTTCGTCTGTTTTTACATGTTTGTCACACTTAAATGTTTCAGATCATCAAACCAATTTTGAACTGCCTGTTTAAGGTCATACCACAGCGTCTCAATCGGATTTAAGTCTGGACTTTGACTAGGCCACTCCAGAACCTTCATTTTGTTTTTCTTGAGCCATTCAGAGGTGGACTTGCTGGTGTGTTTGGGATCATTGTCCTGCTGCATAACCCAAGTGCGCTTGAGCTTGAGGTCACGAACTGATGGCCGGACATTCTCCTTCAGGATTTTCTGGTAGAGAGCAGAATTCATGATTCCATCAATTATGACGTCCATGTCCTGAAGCAGCAAAGCAGCACCAGATCATCACACTACCACCTCCATGTTTGACTGTTGGTATGATGTTTTTATTATGGAATGCTGTGTTAGGTTTACACCAAATGTAGGACCCACACCTTCCAAAAAGTTCCACTTTTGACTTGTTAGTCCACAGAATGTTTTCCCAAAATGTTGGGGGTTCAAGATGTTTTTTTGAAAATGTGAGACAAGCCTTTGTGTTCTTTTTTCCCAGCAGTGGTTTTCTCCTTGGCATTCTCCCATGGATGCCATCTTTGCCCCGTCTCTTTCTTATTGTGGAATCATGAACACTGACCTTAACTGAGGCAAGTGAGGCCTGCAGTTCATTAGATGTTCGTCTGGGTTCTTCTGTGATCTGGATGAGTCGTCGTTGCGCTCTTGGAGTAATTTTGGTTTCTTTGGATGGAGGCATCATGTGCTGCTTTTTCAGATCTTTTAGGCTACTTCACTTGGTCAGACAGGTTCTATTTAAGTGATTTCTAGATTGAACAGGTCTGGCAGTAATCGGGCCTAGGTGTGGCTTGTGAAATTGAACTCAGCTTTCAAACAAATGTGTTTAATCGGTTGGTTGTTAAGGGGGGGGCAATTACTTTTTCACATAGGGCCAGGTAGGGTTGGATAGCATTTTTCCCTTAATACATGAAATCATCATTTAAAAACCACATTTTCTATTTACTCAGGTTATCTTTGTGTAATATTAAAAATGGTTTGATGATCTGAAACATTTAAGTGTGACAAACTTGCAAAAACAGACGAAATTGGGAAGGGGGCAAATACTTTTTCACAGCACTGTATATGTATAACTCCCTCTTTATGTATGTATCAATGTATGAATATAATACCTTACAGTACCATACACAAGGCTAATACTCATATTCAACCTTGCCCTTGTGTATTGTAACTCCAGGAATACCCTGCATGTGTGTTATCTAAGTGTGTAATGTAGCCTAATCCCTTTATTCATCTAATTGTTTGTAGTTGACTGTTGTCTGGAGGTTGTACAGTAGCTGACCTTTCTTAGCATTTTCAAACAATGTATGACTCCAGAAAGAGTATATATATATATAACATATTTAAGAACATCATGTTTTTCTTTCTAATCTGGACAGTCACTCCCACAACCCAACATCCTGGTCAGTTTCTTTTCAAAAATTAATTAATTCACATTCACAAAGACAATGACAAACACAAAATACACACTTCTGTATGACACATCAATCCATGAAGGATAATGACTGGTTTGTTAAGATAAGAAAACATTCAGTTCAGAAGTCAGTCTTGACATGATTCAGACATGATTTTTGGCCAAGACTGAATTATAACATCAGCAATATCTCTTACATTCACAGCAGTGTTTCGTACATTGAGCCACTCTAGTTTTGTTTAACAACATTTCCGTTTAGATTTCAGAAGTGAGCAAGGTGGCGGAGGTTAAGGCGGAGCCTAAGCCTACCGTGGCTAAGGCGGAGCCTAAAATTACCTTGGTTAAGGTGGAGCCTAAGATTACCGTGGTTAAGGTGGAGCCTAAACCTACTCCAGTTAAATCCGAACCAAAGCCGATCGTAAGTCGCTAGCTACAGTAGAGCCTGGCCCTTGCTAACAACAACGCAATGCTTACAAACTACTCTGCCGCACTGGTATCCTAACGCTGGTCCTGAAGATCCATTCACTACTTTGTTGGAAAGAAAAGTGGAGTAGACCATAAACGTTTGAAATATGTTCTAACTGACACCATATATATTGGAGTCTATATTGTTTTGAACCAAACCCCAGTGGATCGTATTAGTCAGTGGTACCCAGGGTTTGAATGACACAGCCATAAGCGCTGCCTAACAGTATCAACATGGGAAGCACTGAGAGGCTCAAAGTCTTGGTCCACCCCTCTATCGTCAAGGCAACCCCATGAGTTAGTCTGTCATTCGAACCCTGGTGCATCCCAGTGTACCCCCCCACCCCTCCCCAGCTGTGCCTCCCCCCCCCCCCACCTCCCTCCCCAGCTGGGTCCCCCCCCCTCCCTCCCCAGCTGTGCCCCCCACCTCCCTCCCCAGCTGTGCCACCTCCCTCCCCAGCTGGGTCCCCCCCCCTCCCTCCCCAGCTGTGCCCCCCACCTCCCTCCCCAGCTGGGTCCCCCCCCCTCCCTCCCCAGCTGTGCCCCCCACCTCCCTCCCCAGCTGTGCCACCTCCCTCCCCAGCTGGGTCCCCCCCCCCTCCCTCCCCAGCTGTGCCACCCACCTCCCTCCCCAGTCTTGTTGACTGGCTGTCAATGTTGCTTTCTCCACAGGTTCATGAGCTGAAAGATCTTCCAGGTGAGAGTTCACAGCTTTGACTCTTTCTGGCTTATTTAAGCTTATGATGATGATGATGATGATGATGATGATGATGATGATAATGATGATATTGTCCCTATCTCTAGATGCAGAGCCTCATTTAGTTGTGGAAGAGGTTGTATCAGATGCAGAGACAGAGACAGACAACCACAAATCCAGGTGTGTGTCTCCCGCACCTACTCTGTCTCTCTGTCTCTCTCTCTCTCTCTCTCTCTCTCTCTCTCTCTCTCTCTCTCTCTCTCTCTCTCTCTCTCTCTCTCTCTCTCTCTCTCTCTCTCTCTCTCTCTCTCTCTCGCCCTCTCCCTCTCCCTCTTTCCCTCTATCATTATCATCCATCCCACTCATGCTATCTCCAAACCCTTCTCCATTGTCAGGGTGATGGGGTGGTTCAAGATGGGCTTCGAGAAGGTGGTCCCCCAGCCAACGCTGCCTGGCCAAATGACCTCAGAAGGCAAAAAAGGTACTCTATTTTACCACAACATAACAGCACTCATAGAGGGATGACCTCATCACTATCTTACTTGACTTATCTTGACTTATCTTGTAGGGATATACCAGTAGTACAGCAAGAATAGTGTGTTTCAGAGTGTTCTATAAGGAAGAGTGGTGCCAATGAAGGGGTACATTTTCTATTGGCCAACAGTAATTAATGAATGTATATGATTATACCAACGGAGCATGTTGCCAAGCAACCTGTTGTTAAAAATAAATATTTAAAAAAATATTGGTTCAATAAGGAAGTTTAACCAAAAAGCTACGGTATACAGTACGGAATTATTTCATGGTAATTGGCGCCACTCTTCTAATTGACCACTCTGGTGTGTGTCAGGTATTTAAACAGGATTTTATGATTCAAAAGGCCATTTTAACAGGACCGTTTGTAGTGTAAGTGAATCATCTGGAGTTTGTACTGACCTGTGTGATGTTCCCTGGCAGCGGGCTCACCAGCAGCTCAACCAGGAGAGGAGGAGAGCAAAGCAAAGTAGGACTCACTCACTGACATGTACATGTATACACATAAAACATGAAATATGTTCTATGACACTGCTTTAACATTGTAATAGGTCTGACACATATCTATAATGCTCTACCTCTAATAGCTTACATGCTCTGTGATGTTGTATTGTGTGTGCGTGCGTGCGTTTGCCTGCGTTTGTGTGTGTCTGCCTGCTTTCCTGAGTGTGTGTGTGAGTGGAACTATTATATACTGTATATCTGTTCCTCTCCTGTAGTGTGATGATGGGGCGGTTTGTTCAGGGCCTGGGCCGTATGGTACCTCAGCCTATCCCGAAACCGGTGAGTGAGTGTCAACATTCAACGCTATCCCCACACCAACCAGATTGTTAGGAATTGTTCAGCTCATGATAAAAATGATACGACTTTTACTAACAATTCTGTTCTCTCTCGCACACAGGAGACTGGTGACAATGTGAGGAATGGTAAGTCATATTCTCTACAGCTTTCTCAGTCATAAACACTGTCCTTGGTACAAGATAGCAAGATACTTTTCTCGACGTGAACCTTATGGAGTATGAAGGCCCAACGCTAATTAGAGATCTGGAGTCACTCAGAGTATCAGTCAGATTATCTCCCATTGACAGCCGTGCATGTTGTTATGGAAACGTTCATAGTTAAGATGCTGCCCTGGAAAGGTAACAGCCACACAGCCGCACGGCACAAAATGCTGTTCAACACATGACGCAAAAGCTGTCAAGTCGTAGCAACGCATGGTCACGTTAAAGCAACACCAAAGTAGTGTAAAACAGACATATGGAAGACTCCCTACAGATCAGGGAAATAGTGCTACCAGCACACAATCAGCTAATAGCGTTATCATTCAAGTTTCATTGGTTGGTCACTATGATGATTTTTGCGGTCTAAATCAATTTATCAAGGAGACATGGCAGTGTACTGTTGATTGATTGATGGATGGATTCATTTATTGATGGGTTGATTTCTGGTGTATTGATCCAAGTTAGTGTCAGTGAGGAGGCAGACTCTAACTAGGCTCCTCTTCTCCTTGTGTTCCAGGGGGGAAAGCGCTGAGAGCCCCTTAAACAAAAGGAGAAGAAAGACTGGGAGAGAGTCACACACACACACACACACACACACACAAACACACACAGACAGACACACACACACACACACACACACACACACGCACACACACCACACACACACACACACACACACACACACACACACACACACACACACACACACACACACTGAGAGACAAAGAGGAAATGTAAATGTAAAGGAAGGGGCACAGTAGTAGTCCAAATGTGCAGAGAGAATATTGAACATTTCACATAGATCAGCCAGAGAGACAGTTACACATGCAAGCATAGTGACTGTACACTATACACAATATTCAGGGGAAGCTGGTGGAGGTAGAAATCGGAGGATGGGCTCATTATAATGCAATGAATGGAATGAGACCATTCCTCATTCTGTCTCATGCCTTACAATGAGCCTCCTTCCTCTCAATTTCTGCCTCCACCAGCCTCCCCTGATGCAACAAGTATAACAACTGTACTACACATAGTCCGATGAAGCAGTGCATTATTCCGTTTTGGCGCAGCTATGACACATGGTGCACTTCCCCCCCTCCTTTCAATACAAGATTGATATAAACATTTTTGAATTAAATATAAATAAAACTTTAAAAAAGACGTTTTAACATACTTTAAGTACCATGATTAGCTATTGTATATAGGAGGGAATTATCCAGTTTATACCGGTTTCTATTGTGCTGTCAATGCAAACTTTTATCCATTAGAAGCCTGTATGAGAACATATCTCACATTGATGCTTTTGATACAACAATGAAACAAACAAGTGTGCCACTGACACTTGACAACACAGCTCCTCCATACTGAAATGCACAGTGTCTTAATGGAGTCGTATACAATATTGCACACTCATGCACCACAACCCCATGGACCAGTTATAAGCTAGTGCCGCAGGTTTCTTACTTCTTATTTCTCATTGGAATCAACAGAACCCAAATGCAGTCGAACGCTTTTTAGACCTTTGACTATAAAGGAAACGCAGCTACTCTCACGTGCTAGCAATCGCATTCAACAGGGCTATATATCGATCAGGTATAAAGATATAAGGTGTATGGCTATATACTGTAGGTTAAAACAAATATGGTTGGTACGCTAACTCTATGTGTCATATAAGAGGCTATCACTAGCTAAGCCCAGGCAGCTATATAATCCTGATGATGTTGTTATTATATCATATGCAGTTGTGTTGTTTATAACTAATAAAGATATCTGAATGCAGTCCAGTGTGCCGTCCAGTGTGTTGTCTGACAAGGTCATCTGTGGAGGTAGAGCTGAAGGCGTTGAGTCCCTAACACTGTATGAAATAGATTGAAAATGAGATTGAAAAGACTGTGAATAAATGAATCCATCCATCCATCCTTCAACTGAAGTGTACCTGTATGGTATGTGCAAGGTGAAGACCATACTGTATATGGAGCTCAATATATCCATTAGTAATGTACAGATTGATATATGAAAATTAATATGTTATGTTTATGCCATCGGGAATTTGAGAGAGTCTTTTTGTTATTCAATCAATCAACCTTCCCATCACCCTCGTATCCCACCAACTACACCATAGCCCTGTCACTGTAGTTGTCTGTCGAGACAACCCTATCGATGGTATGAATACTCATAGAAATAGAATGAGTAGATTGGACATGGTCCTTGAGAGCCCCAGTGGGTCCAGCTGGGTCCAGTTGTGGGTCCAGTGATTCTTTGAGGACATCATTAGGACGATGAAGCCTTCCACCTGCGCCCTGGACCCCTTCCCCACAGCCCTGGTGAAGTCCAATCTCTCCGCAATAAGTCCTCTCATCACCAAGATCATCAACCACTCCCTCCAGACCGGCCATGTCCCATCTGCGCTGAAAACTGCTGTCATCAGACCACTTCTCAAGAAACCCACCTTAGACCCAGAAGTCCTCGCCAACCACAGGCCCATCTCCAACCTTCCTTTTTTATCCAAGGTACTAGAGAGAGTAGTTGCTGCTAAACTTAAGGATCACCTAAATCAAAACCACCTCCTTGAGTTTTTTCAGTCCGGCTTCCGCCCTGGCCACAGCACGGAAACGGCTCTGGTCAGGGTCACCAACGACCTCCTGATGACAGCAGATACTGGCTCCCCATCCCTCCTCATTCTCCTGGATTTAACAGCAGCTTTTGACACTGTGGACCACAACATCCTCCTTCACCGTCTGCACTCCACTATTGGCCTCTCTGACACTGTCCACAACTGGTTCACCTCATACCTCACTGGCAGAACTGAGCACGTCACCCTGGGAAAGGCGAAATCCCACACCCACAACGTCACCTGCGGTGTCCCCCAAGGCTCGGTGCTGGGCCCCACCCTGTTCACACTATACATGCTCCCCCTTGGCTGTGTCATCCGCAGGCATGGAATGTCATTCCATTGCTATGCGGATGACACACAGCTCTACCTCAGAGTCAACCCCACCTCCTCTGCACCCTTGCCACTATCCACACTAACCACCTGCCTGGAGGAGATAGAGGCGTGGATGAAGCTCAACTTCCTACAACTCAACAGCTCCAAGACTGAAGCTATCCTAGTCGGCACACCACACCAGGTCCGGTCATCCACCATCACCAGCATCACCTTCTCTGGCCAGAACATTCCCCTCTCCCCTTCTCCTCCCCTACCAACCTGGGCATCAAAATGGACCCTCACCTCACCTACGAGACCCACATCAAACATATATCCAAAACAGCTTTTTTTCACCTAAGGAACATTGCCAAACTCCGTCCTGCACTCACTCTGGCAGATGCAGAGAAGCTCATCCACGCCTTTGTCTCCTCCAGACTGGACTACTGCAACGCACTCCTCATCGGGATTCCTAGCAGCTGCCTCCAGAAACTTCAATACATCCAGAACAGCGCTGCTAGGATCCTGATGAGGGTGCGCAAATATGATCACATCACCCCCATCCTCAAATCACTTCACTGGCTCCCCGTCTCCCTCACAATTGAATTCAAGGTCTCCCTCCTCACCCACCAGTGCATCCATGGAACTGCCCCCCCCTACCTCAAGGAACTCCTCCATACCCCTCAGACCTCCTCACGCACCCTCCGTTCTACTGCCACCAACCTCCTCAAGACCCCCAGGACCAAGCTCCGCACTATGGGAGATCAGGCCTTCTGCTCGGCTGCTCCCAGGCTGTGGAATGCTCTCCCTGACCACCTAAGGGCACCACAGTCTGTGGATGCTTTTAAACGAGGCCTAAAAACCCACCTTTTTAATAGAGCCTTTTTTTAGCCTTTTAATTGAAAATGTTTTTTGCTTTATCTTCCTGTGTTGTAGCACTCTGAGATTTTATATGTAAAGTGCTTTTATAAATAAAATGTATTATTATTATTAGTATTATTATTATTATTATTATTCAAAACCTTGAATAGCTGAGTCAGGTGTGTGTCAGTGCTGAGCTGGGATAAATGTGACTGCTGCTAGTGAAAGGGGTAACAAGCTGACAGCCAATATAATGTTCAGACCTTTATTTTGAATGTAAATGTAATGTAAATACATTTCAGCTTTGTTGAAAATCAACGACACACTCGCTAGTCAACTAACACAGCTTGTTTTGGGAGCCCGCTAACAATGTAAAGTAGTGTTCTAGTTAACTAAGTACACTGTAAAAAAAAAAACTACGCTTTATTCAGTAGAGTTAGTATTCTGAATTGTTCAGACAAGAACATTTAAATTACTATGAGTGAACGTAAAAATGTACATCAGAGGAATGGAATGGACCCCAATAAGTTCTAAACATACAATTGTGAATAAACTGAAATTGCAATTCGTTGTTGGCACATCTGGTTCGTTGGAATAACAGTAGCGTATGCGCACAAGGCAGCTCAGACCTCAACGCATTTTTTTTGATTGGCCGCTTGGCCACAACTGATTTGCATATTAGCGGCCCCAAAGGATTCTGGGCCCAATTTATGTGAGTTTTGTGGGTCACACCGTGACCGGGTTGTACAGGGGAAAGTATGGGTTAGTTCCAAGTTCAAGAGGATCATTCAAGCAATAGCAATGACTTCGGAAGTTTAGCTGTGTCAATGTACCAATTCATAGCTTTCATGTGACGTCACAGCATAGTGGAAACGCCCACCTGACGGGCAAAAGGCACTTTTTGCGGGCAAAACCCACGGGCAAAACCCACTTTTTGCGGGTTAATAACTTTGATTTCCCGTGGGTTAGGAAAATAATTCCAACGTGTCCGGATAGAGTAGAAGACAGGGAATCCAACACTATTTGAATGGAGTCGATCCTCCACTCCTATCACCGTGGACACAGCAAGGAGCGAATTCCCGGATATAAATATTCCCTCGCCTCGCTGACAGCGGGAGTTGGGAGTTTCGTCCAGCAGCCGGTGAACGCCCGGTTGATCGAGTTTCATATTAAAAGTATATCTTCTCGGGGTGTCAGCGCGGTGGTTAAGGGCTCAAAATGACCGTATACTGATGGTGAATTTAGCAATAATAGTCTTATGTTTGTACCACCTCCATAACCGGTGTTATTCACGGGAAAAGCCGGTCAAGGAGGCACCCTTTGCAGGTCAATAACTTTGATTCTCCGGGGGTTAGGAAAATAATTCCAACGTGTCCGGATAGAGTAGAAGACAGGGAATCCAACACTATTTGAATGGAGTCGATCCTCCACTCCTATCACCGTGGACACAGCAAGGAGCGAATTCCCGGATATAAATATTCCCTCGCCTCGCTGACAGCGGGAGTTGGGAGTTTCGTCCAGCAGCCGGTGAACGCCCGGTTGATCGAGTTTCATATTAAAAGTATATCTTCTCGGGGTGTCAGCGCGGTGGTTAAGGGCTCAAAATGACCGTATACTGATGGTGAATTTAGCAATAATAGTCTTATGTTTGTACCACCTCCATAACCGGTGTTATTCACGGGAAAAGCCGGTCAAGGAGGCACCCTTTGCAGGTCAATAACTTTGATTCTCCGGGGGTTAGGAAAATCATTCCAACGTGTCCGGATAGAGTAGAAGACAGGGAATCCAACACTATTTGAATGGTGTCAATCCTCCACTCCTATCACCGTCGTGTATCTTGATAGTTCTTCATGAGTGAGGTGGTCTAAATAGTAGGCAGCCATGTTGAGCGATGTTGCTATGATACTTTTTGCCCGTCAGGTTGGTGGTTGCTAGGGAAGAAACCACGTGACTGAAAGCTATGAATAGTGGTTGACGTCCAATAAAAGCTTGCATGATTACATTGTGTGCGAGTTCAATAAATATCCACGCTACATTGCAAATCAGGAGCATTGTTCCCACTGAATAAAAGTTTATTAATATTGATGAAATTCTGTATTGTAGCGAATGTTATCGCTTGGTTGCGCGTTACAGCCAGCTAACTCGTCACGGCTACTGTTATATTTACTACTGTTGTTCACTGCGTTGTTGTTGTTCATTGATTGGCCGCTTGGCCACAACTGATTTGCATATTAGCGGCCCCAACGGATTATGGGCACATTCTATGTAAATGTTATGGGTCAAACCGTAGATGTTTCGTACAGGGGGAAGTATGGGGTAGTTCGAGTTCAAGGAGTCATCCCAAGCTAAAATCGTGCCTTGAATTGTGACTGTGTCAGCGTTCGATGGCGTGTAAACAGTCAATAAAAGCTCGCGTGATTAGTGTGTGCGGTCCAATTCATATCCATGCTACAGTATTATTGATTCATTTCAGAATTTAGGTTGTTTAATTATTTTGGCTAATGAAAAAGTGAATGGGGTGGAAAGAAAGACGATTATATTCTCGATTAGCTTTTTGTAGTTCTGTGAACAACACCATTTATTGAACAAACACATCTGCATTGGCAGAATGAAGAATTAAACATGATGACCATTGACAGGACAAACTAATATTAGTTGGACCAACATTCTAATATCAGTTGGACCAACAATCTAATATGAGTTGGACCAACATTCTAATATTAGTTGGACCAACAATCTAATATGAGTTGGACCAACGATCTAATATGAGTTGGACCAACGATCTAATATGAGTTGGACCAATGATCTAATATGAGTTGGACCAACGATCTAATATGAGTTGGACCAACGATCTAATATTAGTTGAACCAACATTCTAATATTAGTTGGAACAACAAACTCAAAATTCTTAGTTGGAACAACAAATTCTTAGTGCATAAGGTTGCCTTGAATTTTTAAATATTCTCAACTATTCTTTTTTTAGAGTGTAGCAGTCGGCATTACTCACCGAATCCATTGCATTGCAATATTTTGGCTTGACTAGCGAGTGTGTGTTGCGATTTTCAGCATTGTTGAAATGTATTTCAGTTTTTCAAAATAAAAGTCTGAACATTGGTTGCCGACTTGTTCCCCCTTTCACCAGCCGTTGTCACATGCTTGCAACACTGCAGCTCGCCAGGACCAGAAGTGACGATCACCGCTGTAGATGAAGATCATTCGAATATTGGGTGTTGAATATCAGTCCTTTTACATTGGTTGGTCATTCCTGCATATGACCTGCTCCTGACCTCTCACCCTTAACCTCTGACCCACCTTCTCCCATCCCTTCTTGCATGGTGGCAGACATGGTTCTGGAGGAGGTGGACCCAAACTGGGACAAGGAGAACAGTGAGAAGCCAACCAATCAGAGCCGGGAGGAGTCAGAGGCTCAGGGAGCAGCCTCCATGATCGAGGTCGTGCCCACCATGACACCTGAGGTCAGAGGTCAACCAGTTTGGTCACATATCACGTGTGAACACACACACAAGTGTACATGTTTAAATGCTTGAAAGTATGCAAGTCGCAATATCTCAGGAAGCACACTGAGAAATGAGGTACATGAGCTATGAACACACACACACACACACACACACACACACTCACATTCCCTGTACAGTATGGATTAGTTCTGATGGTCTAGGTTAGAATCGTAAATCATGACTCTCCCTGTCCTGCCTGTGGCCCTGCAGGCTGCAGAGACGCAGACGGAGAGGGGGACCCCTGTCACAGACAGCATCAAGAGGGAGGCACAGGAGGCTGCCATGGCCACAGTGGAGGAGAGGTACACACGGTTCCCCTCCTTTTTCCATGTTTGTTTCCTCCTTTTCTTTTCTCCCTTGCTCGTTCTGCCCTTCTCTCATTGTACTCTGCCTGTCTTCATTGCCGGTTTATTTCTCTCACTCTCTCTCTGTGCCCTCTGCCATCTGCCCTCTGCCAGGCTACAGCAGCAGCGTCTAGAGCTAGCGCTAGAGCTGGTAGAGGACGTAGCCAGGCAAGCAGCGGAGCAGGTCGTCAATCAGGCTGCCAAGAGAGAAGAAAGTGAAGGAGAGCAGTAAGTGTCACACGTACACAAGTGCATGCAGGCTCACATAGACACTTAGACACACATACACACACACACTTAGAGTATTAGTGATGCTATCAGTGATGGACTGTTGTGCCTGTATGGCTTGTGATTGCCGCTATGTGGAGCTACAACCCTACGCTCTGCCCTCTTCCCTTTGCCCTGTGCCCTCTGCTCTGGGCCTCGTGCCCTCTGCCCTCTCCCCCATGCCAGGTTGCAGATGGAGAGTCTAGAGGCACCACGGGTTGTAGAGGATGTGGCTGATGGAGAGCAGTAAGTGTTAAGGGCTCTGCACACAGCGTGCGATTTCTGTTGCGCGTCAACATTCCATTTTGAAGTTTGAATGGAAGTCTATGAGAACATCGCATTTACCCACACACGGCCCCGATTTTAATCGCACGGCGAACATTCGATTCCATTCATTTTGAATGGGACAAAGCACACGGCGTGCGAGTTTTGTCGCACTGTCAAATGAATGGAATCGAATGTTCGCCGTGCGATTAAAATCGGGGCCGTGTGTGGGTAAATGCGATGTTCTCATAGACTTCCATTCAAACTTCAAAATGGAACGTTGACGCGCAACAGAAATCGCACGCTGTGTGCAGAGCCCTTTACACACACACACACACGCATGCAAGCACACATAAACACACATTAACACAAAAGATCCACATATACACACACTTAGACACATATATAATGTACATACACACACATACACACACACACACATTTAGATGCACGCGCACACACACACACACACACACACACACACACACACACCCCACACACACACACATTGATCAAGCATCCTCTCCACCCCTGTGTTGAACCTCTGTGTGTGATGCAGCTGAGCTGGTGTGTGTTGTGACTGAGCTGGTGTGTGTTGTGGCTGAGCTGGTGTGTGTTGTGGATGAGCTGGTGTGTGTTGTGGCTGAGCTGGTGTGTGTGTGTGCGTGTGTGTGTGTGTGTGTGTGTGTGTGTGTGTGTGTGTGTGTTGTGGCTGAGCTGGTGTGGGTGTGTGTGTGTGTGTGTGTGTGTGTGTGTGTGTGTGTGTGTGTGTGATGTTGCTGAGTTGGTATTTCATGTTGCTGAGCTGGTGTGTGTTGTGGCTGAGCTGGTGTGTGTTGTGGCTGAGCTGGTGTGTGATGCAGCTGCTAGTCCTGAGTCACTGAAGTTATGATCACTGGGTTGTGATAAAAAGCGCTATGTAGGGCTGAGAGCTGCTGTGGTGCAACTCTCCCTCACATACACACACACACACACACACCAGGACACGCCATCGCTGCGAAGAAGACCCTGTATAATCATCCTGCTCACTGTTTACTTTGCAAAGACTGCCCAATATCCAGGAGGAAGAGAACGAGGAGGAACCAGAGTAAGTCCCGCCCTTACATCCTGTTTCCTCCCCCTGCTGCTCCTTAATATTGTAGGTAGAAGTTGCCACGAACCACTGGTACAGGGTCAGATGCATCTATTAACCTCCCAGTCTGTGTGTGGTTTCTGCAAGTACAGTTAATAATATGCTTATTACAATGTACTAAGAAACTTCAACATCTGATCAAATTAGTCTAATCTGATCCTAAATCAGCAGTTAAGGGCAACTTCTACCTCAAGCAGCATCACTTGGATGTTTCTGTTTCAACATTAGGGAGCTTTGCTGTTTCTAAATCTGTTGTAAAGGCTTACCTAGCACTAGCATCCTGTAGCCTCACATTGATGCTTACATTACTGTAGGTTGAACTATGAACCTACCTGCATGCCTATGATCACATGTCCTAGCTGTAGGAGGATAGGCTCTGTTCGACTCCTCCTTCATACAGTAAAGCATTAACTGAACAACAGCAATTCACTATATTCAACATCTCAGAATGAATTTGCACATAAAAGAGCCAGTTTGCAGTTTTTCTGACCTGTGACTGTCTGAGACTGAGTCTGAAGCTCTGTTTGTCTCCTCCTGCACACCGTCCAGTTTGCAGATGCTCCAGGAAGACAGCGACGAAAACACAGAATATAAGAGTCCTAGGGGAGCTAAAGTAACAGCAAAAAATAAAAGCCCTGAGGAGAGTAGAGTGACCGATTTAACAGTCGTTGGGGAAATCACAAAAATTGAAGATTATACACCCACACCGGAAAATAAGAGTCCTGAGGAAAGTCAAATAACACAGGAGAATACAACACAAAATCATAGTAACTTTAATGACGAGAAACAAGTTGCTGTCGAGGAAAAAATTGTCATTGAAACTGAGGAGAATAAGATTACAGAGCAGATTATAGTCACAGAAGAAAGTGAGGAATCTGAGGATAATAAGATAACAGTCACAGAGTGTGAAAGTGAAAATGTAGGGGATAAAGTAACCGAGGAGACAGAGAGAACTGAGGCTCAAAAGATAACAGAGACAGAGGAAACACAAGAGCTTACCCAAGTAGCAGAGAAGGATCAGACCATATCAAATCAGTCTTGTGTAAACACAGACAAAAGTGTTACTGCTGAGGAGAGCATTGTCGTTGAGGATGAAAAGATAATTGAGGGGATTCATATAATAGAGGAGGTTACAGTCAATCAAGACATAATTACAAACACTGGACACCAAAGCCGCACCACGCTGGAGAGTCCTGAGAGTCCTGCAGGAGCTAAAATACCTGAGGGAAAGGAGAGTAGTGTAACACAGGATACAGTCGTTGGGGAAATGATGACCACTGAGGAGAATGCAGTAACACAGGATACAGTCGTTGAGGAGATTGAACATATTCAAGAGAATAAAGTCACACAGACAAAGAGCGCTGGTGATAAAAAAGTATCAGATCAGACTGAGGAAACACCAGAGGTCACAGGACATCAGAGGAGGCTCACAAGGAAAAAGAGGTTACAGGACATCGTAAAGGACATCATGAGTAAGGTGTCAGAGGAGCAGAAGTTAGAGAAAACGTGGAAAGACACTGACCACGAGAAAACCTCAGAGGAAAATAAGATATCCAGCGAGAGTAACAACAAGAGATATGACACTGAGGACAAAAAAGCTGATGCGGAGGGAATAGCAGAGGCGACGAACAGTCCTGAGGAGAGAACGGTCACAAGGTTGACTGAAGTAACACAAGATCTTACACTCGTTGCTGATATCATCAATACTAAAGTAAAAGAGCTGACTAAAAGTCCTGAGGATAAAAAAACAGAGGAGCTTCAAGTAATACATGAAGTTACATTCGTTGTGAAAATAAAAATTATTCAGGAGAACAAGGTATCAAACCCGACTAATGTAAATAGAGACAAAAAAGAGTACAATACAACGACAGAGTGCACAGTTGTTGAGGACATAAGTGAGAACGCTGAGGGGAATCCCACGACACAAGACTTAAAAGTGGCTGCTGAGGAGAATAAGATATCTGAGGAGACTAGTATCATTGAGGACCATACCAGCCCTGTGGAGAATAATAATGAGTAAGCCAAATCTTTACACATAGAGGCTTGCTCCTGCATTGCGGGGGATTGTCTGTTGTAGTCACTTGCGCTTTAATCTCGGAATGTCTGGTGGACCAACGCGTCAAACTTCGCCTTCGTTTACCCAATACAAAGAGCGGGAAAAACTCCAGACTCCATAGCCATTGGCTTTACCTCGCATCAATCTTCAATCCTCCCACCAGCACCCTCCCCCAGTGTTTGAACACCACACATTTCTGATTCGGAGCCATGCCTTGCTGTCGTGTGATTCGCTAAAACCAAACAATGCCAAATACTTTACTCTTTCAGTTTACTCTTACGAAGGCCAGGTTTGAGTCGTTGTTATTTAAGGCTTATATGCGTTGTGCGCAATAGCCCTGTGCTTTGACGCGATATAAACTAGGCTACTGACTGGCCACTGCGTGCACATTGCTTTGCCGTGGCATTTACTGAAATAAGTGCAGGTCAGGACCATAAGTGATGAGTTCCATAGTTTTAATATGTAATTTATTACTGAGGTTAAAAGAAGAAAGAATGGATATATATTCTAAACGTGGCCCAATGTTGACAGAACTCTTGCCAGATCTTTATATTAAATCAGTTTTTAATAATGTCCATAACTATCCCAAAAAAAAGAAATCATGATTTAGACCTATATAAAATATTTTATATAAATGTTATTTTCTTTTTTACCCAAGTTAAACAGTTAAACAGTTACAGACACCCAATGCTATTAGTGGAATGAGTGAGGACCATCAACACTTTCTGTCCCATGGCATGTTGACCCTGACCTCCACGGTGTCTGACTGCAGCTCTGTGTGTCCTCTCCTCCAGGTTGCAGATGCTCCTAGAGAGTGGTGATGACAGTACAGAGCATAGGAGTCCTGAGAAGAATAGTATCGCAGAGGAAAATAAAATATCCGACAACAATAATGTCAATGAAGACAGTAAAGTTGCAGAGGAAAATAAAATAACTGAGTAAGATGGTGAATCTTTAGCAAATATTCTAGAGGCTTATTCCTGCATTAGGGAAGGGACACCCATACCTAAGCTCTACAGACCACTTCTTCAACAGAGAGCACATGGTTAGAACAACCTTTCTAACCATAGACTGTTAAACGGAAATGATGTGGTATGAAAACATCCAACAAACTCTGAATCTGGATGAACTAGCTCCTCAAGGGTATCTATGAAGAATTTGTGTCAAAAGATTCATGTAAATTGCTTTTTTTTTATTTTTTTAAGCGGGGCAAATCCTGTAGAGTTCAAACTCTCTGACATTAAGACATGGGTTAATTCTGTATGGGTGGCACACCTCCTATGCACACACTGAATAGTGTATCTTGTATAATGAGAAGTTAAGATGTAAGTCACTAAGTGGTTTCACATGCTCACTCTCCCTAGCAAGTTGACAAGCTTTGTTTATGTTGTTGAACTGGTTGGACCCTGTCTTGCCCAGGGACCCTCTATCATCCGGTGCTAGTAAGAGGCCTAAAAGTCAACATGGAGACCCTGAGCTTAAGGAGCGTTATGACCACCGAAGTGTTTCACGTGTCCAGTTTCTGTGTGAACCTAATGGCCCTGAACCATACTGTTATGGAACAATGTCATATTCATATAGGATGCTTTTGTAAGTTAGCGTG
The DNA here is from genome assembly GCF_963989245.1 of Nansenia antarctica. Lineage (NCBI taxonomy): Eukaryota > Metazoa > Chordata > Actinopteri > Argentiniformes > Microstomatidae > Nansenia > Nansenia antarctica. The sequence goes on along the minus strand of NC_137688.1, from coordinate 51,239,600 downwards.
TGCGAATCCTATAGACTGAATAGCACATCTTTGTCTCTGAAAACTATATAAACTCATGTATGTGAACGTTATACTTTGAAGACTGTACCCTGTACTTTCGTATACTTACGTCGTATTCATTAAACCACCAAAGAGATCTCTGAGTCTGTCGTTTGTCACCTCTATCTTTAAGACCATCACTTTTTATAAAATCCCTACCATGTCATATAAATTACGCTACTACCTCCTCCTGGCGCTCCCACATGGCTAAACAGCTTGCTGTCTACTGCATGCATGTTGCTTTGAGGTTTCATGGCTTTTACATACATATTGCAGCAGGTCAGTTAGCCTCTAAAGATGCTCAGCTACCAGTCCATAGGGAACTGCTGTAGGCCTAACTGACCCCAGTTTGAGTGCTGATAGAAATGGCGACAATATCTTACTGACAGCGTTCTCATTCAGTAGTTTGATGCATCTTCTATTGTTTTGTCCCACCCTGTTCTTCACTGAAACAGTGACGACCGCAAAAGGTACGTTGGAATCTTAGATACCACATTTTAGAGGGAACACTTGTCTCATATATAGAGCGTGCCATAGGTTTCTTTCCTTTGTTTCACCCATTTCTCAACATAAATCTAGTTTGACCCCAATTCAGAAAGCTTTTACAACATAACCAAAGCCCCCCCTGACCCCCTCTGCATCCTCACACTCACAATTGACAACGCTTATCTCTATAATCCAACGCTGCTATGGCAACCTCACCCCAAAGAATCCCCTTATTGGCACTTGTCTGACCCTCGACGGTTACCTTGGTGATTTATCCAGGGTTTGTTACTGTCGGAAGTGTGATAGCAGACGTAGGACTCATCCGATGTCAGACGAAACCTTGAGCATCACAACCCATCTGCCATCAGTGTGTGTGTGTGTGTGTGTGTGTGTGTGTGAGTGTGTGTGTGTGTGTGTGTGTGTGTGTGTGTGTGTGTGTGTGTGTGTGTGTGTGTGTTACACGTTGTATACCTCCTTTATTTTACAAGGAATAAGCTTGAGTTTCACCGCATATACATTTTGTGGAATAAAGAGCCTGGCTTAAACACATAACGTTTCTCCTGAAGAGGTTGAGTGAGTTGTCAACTGTCCAATTATCTGCCCACATTTTGTTGTTTTTGAAATACATTATATGTTTATTTTTTCTCTCCCATCGTTTCTGACTCACTCAGTTTCTGGGCAAAATATTATACATATTTGATTTGAAGAACTTGTGGTGTGCTTGATGTAGCTTACCTTGCATGCAGACTATTCCACCGTATTTCCCCCAGGTTTGACTGCAATGTAACTAGAATGTTAATAATTCATGTTTCTCAACATTCCTTAGCATTATGTTTATTGCTGTGAATGTTTGTTTGTTTGTTTGTGTGTGTGTGTGTGTGTGTGTGTGTGTGTGTGTGTGTGTGTGTGTGTGTGTGTGTGTCTGTGTGTGTGTGTGTGTGTATTTGTGTTTGTGTTTGTGTTTGTGTTTGTGATTGTGTTTGTGTAAGTGAATGTGTTTGTCCTAATCCCATCATGTCAGCTTCTTTTCCCTGATACATTGAAGAGCTTTACCTATAGATGAGGTCTAAGCAGTAAAGCTGCTCTGCTCTGTGTACTACACACTACATACAGTGTTCTCTGTGTACTACACACTAAATACAGTGTTCTCTGACGCTCTTCCTGCCACCTCCTCCCTCCTTAGGTGCCTGAGTGACCAAGAAGCGGAGACTACCGCCTCCTCTGACCCAGAACCGCCAAAGGAAGCATCTCCCCCGGCAACAAAGAACGAATCCTCAGCTCAGGTAGGGAACATGTCATTGTGTTATTACACTCAAACCAGTACCTCACCTGTAAGGACTATGTTATAACAGTGTATATCATATACATATATTGTATTATTATTACTATATTACTATATGTATATACAGTATATTATCCATTTCTCATGTTGTTCTCGTCTCTGGTTACAGGTGGCAACGGAGGAAGGGAATGGTGGAGGTGAGTCATCCTGTTCTTCAACAGCCGTGCCTATTTTACCTACCAGTAGACCCCCTTTTTAGAATGTAAATCTGCTATTTACACACAGAGATCACTAGAGGGCGCTTCTTTTTTGTAGCCTGCCTCCTACACAGAGTATAGGTGTGGGTGGTAGAATGCACATATCTAGGAAAAGTCATGAAAGGAGGGTCCTGAAATTTGATCGAGTGCAAAGATAGAATTTCTCTAGTCACAGGGGTCACCGTGACCCCTCACGGCTCTTCTAGTGTTAAAGGAGAAAGCATTGATACTGAGGGTAGTAGTCCATACACAGTTATCCGAGAGAGAGAGGATACCATGATAGAGGAGGCTATATATACATATATTAAAACATAATAAACTAAAGTAACTTACACAAATAAAACATTAAATGAGCGTGCGGGCAACTTTGACTGTCACATACCAGAGAACGATTGTGTTTCGCAATCCGTTCAAAATAGCTATCATCACCACACACTGAATTTTGAGTTCTCTAACCTCTCTCATTTTAATCACAATCAAACACTTTCTGTTTCGCCTCGATGGCGTTGATCTAATTCTGGTTATCTGGCCGATGTGTTTCCGCCCAGTGCCCTCCAGCTGTGCTCCAAGGAGGAGCCTGCTTCTGCATTTCCCCCACGCCTCCCGCTGTCTCATGAGCATCCGCAAGCTGCTGCATTGCAACCAGCTCAGATGCCCCAAGCTGCCCTCTCTGCCCAAGCTCCCCGTCCTGCCTCAGGACCTAGTTCTGCTGGGCCAGGAGTTTTCCCAGTACCCCAAGCAAGCGCGAGACTACTGGCTTAACATCCACCATCGCCTCAACAGCCTTAACCCCCTTAACCCCCCTAACCCCCCTAACCCCACCCAGCAAGAAACCTAACCAGTAGCACCCCCCCCCCCCTTCCCAAACCCATCTCCATTCTGAACCAGAGAATCCCCTCCTCACCCTGTCCCCTGACCCTTGACCCCTTGATCTCTGACCCCTGGCACCGACCTCCACATCTCTGCCGTCATGTCTTCCACCACTGTTCTGCCTAATAGCAAAAAGCAGCAGCCCTCCACCCACTGCCCAGGTGAACTAGACACCCTCAAGGGTGAAATGTGCTGTCCTGTCCTGTCCTGCCCTGTGCTGTGCTGTGCTGTGCTGTGCTGTGCTGTGCTGTGCTGTGCTGTGCTGTGCCAATGCTGTGCTGTGCTGTGTCGTTCCTACTGTACAATAGTACATTAATGACATAAACCTCACTATGTCCATCTTAAATGTGTGAAACGTTGGACATGATTTAGCCCTGGGTTCATCCAAATCAAACCCTGGAGTGTTATGGACTGTACCTGTGAGAGTTCAGGATTGTTCTTTAGTGAGCTATGTAGAGAGCTCTAGAATGCTCTTGTGTGAGCTCCTCATCTCAGAGAGTTCTAGTCTCACAGCTAGAAGTTCTGGAACGCTCTTTTGTGTTCCATGGCGCAGGCGCAGGGAAAGGCCTCCACATCCCACAAATCATCATCCCCGAGGACACTCAGCCCACGACCCTGGCTGTGCCTGCAGACAAGAAGTAAGTTAGCTGAATCAATCTAATTCAGATTCAATATTGAGTAATATACCAAGGATCAGTGCTATCTAACTACATAGGCAGTGCTAGTATCACAGATGTTGTCCCCAACCCTGTCTCCATGTCTCCTTATATACTATCTCCTTATCTCCTCTCCTTATCTACTCCCATTCAGAGCAGATGATGACGACGATGATGTCAGGAGCCTCCTGGGGTTGCCTCCTGCGGATGACGAGTGAGTGACACACACACACACACACACACACACACACACACACACACACACACACACAGGCTCAGGCTACTGCTGAGGAGTGGTGTGTATTCCTGCTTAGGTTGGATAGGAATGGATTGTATTTGTACCATGCTTTTCAAAGTGCTGCGCTTCTCAAGATCATGATGTGTCCTACAGGATGCGACCAGAGTCTGCGGCCAGTCACACCATGTTTGTGGCCACTGAGCAACTGACTGAGCTGGTCAAGCGGTTCAGGGAGCGGACAGAGCGCAAGAGGGAGAGGATGGTGGACCCAGACGAATCTGAAGGAGACAGCCCCACAGCCTGTATGTAACCTCAACATGACCTCTGACCTCTAACCTCTAAACACAACCTTTCACCCGACCTTACCCCAAACCCACCAAGCCCATTATTAAAATCATGACTTCACCATAGATTAAACTACATTTTATTACTGCTATTAATACATAAATATTAAAGTATACACATGTCTTAGATTTACAATACAATAACAATTTTAACATAGGATTCATTCACAGCACACAGTTAATGTCTCACCCCTCTGTCTCCCTCCCCAGCCCCGGCCAAGGCACCTCCTCCCCCTCCCCCTCCTCCTCCACCCCCCCCAGAAGATGAGAAGGCTGTTGCTGCAGTGGAGGAGGAGGAGGTAGAGGAAGAGAAAGAGAAAGTCTACGACTTCTTCGGATACTCCATCAAGAAACCCAAACTGCCCCCAATGCCCCCACTGCCCGGCTGGCTCCGCATGATAGTAGACTACCGCTTTCCTGACAGCATAGACCCCTATACCAGTGAGTTAGTTACATAACACTATCACATAGACCCCTATACCAGTGAGTTAGTTAAATAACACTATCACATAGACCCCTATACCAGTGAGTTAGTTACATAACACTATCACATAGACCCCTATACCAGTGAGTTAGTTACATAACACTATCACATTGACCCCTATACCAGGGAGTTAGTTACATAACACTATCACATATGCCATATACCAGTGAGTTAGTTACATAACACTATCACATAGACCCCTATACCAGTGAGTTAGTTACATAACACTATGACATATGCCCTATACCAGTGAGTTAGTTACATAACACTATCACATATGCCCTATACCAGTGAGTTAGTTACATAACACTATCACATAGACCCCTATACCAGTGAGTTAGTTACATAACACTATCACATAGACCCCTATACCAGTGAGTTAGTTACATAACACTATCACATAGACCCCTATACCAGTGAGTTAGTTATATATCCAGTATACTATATATCCAAATATGTAGTGGAGTGTAAACAGTTAACATTTGGGTTTACTCTTGGTTATTTTCACTGGTATTCAGCATTCATTTACTTTTTCTTCTATCACTTCATCCTTGACTTTGGTTTGGTTTGTCCCTCTCGCCTCCCTGTAGATTTGGTCTACGTGCTGTGGCTGTTCGTGGTGATGATGGCGTGGAACTGGAACGTGTGGCTTATCCCGGTGCGCTGGTGCTTCCCCTACCAGACGCCTGAGAACATCCACCTGTGGCTGCTGATGGACTACACCTGTGACCTGATCTACATCACCGACATCCTGGTCTTCCAGCCCCGTCTGGAGTTTGTACGCGCAGGCGACATTGTGGTGAATGGATATACTGTACTGCTACAATACATAATACATACTGTATATATATATAATTCATATAATATATATTATACACATGCATGTAATGGACATATGCACACACACACATGCATACACACACATGCACCAACACCCTCACCCCAAACACACACACACACACACACACACACACACACACACACACACACACATGCATGCACTCCCCCCCCCCCCCCCACCACACACACACACACACACATACACACACACACGGGCGCTCAATACTACTAGACACTGTTTTAATCTGTCACATTATTCTTACAGTGTGACAAAAAGGATATGAGAGCCAACTACATGACAACAGAGAGATTCAAGGTGAGGAAAGAAAGATGCCCTGTCTCTTATTCTGTCAACCTGGGTCCTGTAATCTCACACACTCGCATTTTATTCGGAAATATTCTCTTGAATGTTTGAATGATTATGCCTTCAGGGGCATTCAGATCGGCTCTTCTGGTAGCGTGTGTATGTGGTGGTGCTTATTGGTCTCCTGTTTCTTTTTTCTAAATAATAGATTAAAAAATCAAATAAGACAATATAACATTAATGGACATGGTTATGAATATGATGATGCTCAATGTGTCACTTCATGTCTTTCAGATGGATATGATCAGTCTGATCCCTTTGGAGATTTTCTACTATTTCACTGGAGTCAACTCTCTCCTGAGATTCCCCGGCTATTTAAGGTAAGACTGCTTATTGTTGATTGATTGATTGATTAATTGATTGATTGATTGACTGATTGACTGGTGTCTCTTGTTCTCTCAGTGTTTATCATACTACTCCTACACTATGTTTAT
>NC_137688.1:51159648-51233106 GCF_963989245.1 Nansenia antarctica | reverse complement strand
AACGACAGCATACATAACACAAATGTACAAACACAGCAATATCCTACGATAGCCAAACAAAATGCATAAACATGTATGTCCCTTATGTAAACTCCAATGTGTGTTGATGTTGTCCAGCTACGTCCGCTGTTACTACTACGCAGTGAAGACCCTGATCACAATTGGGGGTCTGCCAGACCCTCAAACCGTCTATGAGATCGTCTTCCAGCTCCTCAACTACTTTGTTGGTGTCTTCGCCTTCTCCATCATGATTGGTCAGGTCAGTGCAGCACATTAAATATGATATCATTTCTAGATACAAATAACGTTATAGAGTGAGAGATGCAAGAAGAATAATGACAGGGCTCATACAAGACTAGACTAATGCCCTATGATTGTACAGTACACAATCATTGTTGTCTAAGACTACATTACCCCGCTGCCCTCTATGAGTCCTCACATGGTTCTGCTTGTTTCAGATGAGAGATGTGATTGGTGCTGCCACGGCGGGTCAGAACTACTACCGAGCCTGCATGGACAGCACCATCAAGTACATGACCTCCTATCGCATCCCCAAAGAGGTCCAGAACCGGATCAAGACCTGGTACGACTACACCTGGAAGATCCAGGGCATGCTGGGTAAGGAATGTCAGACCAATGTGTTTTTTGTATTTGTGTATATATCTTTGGTTGTTGTTGTTGTTGTTGTTGTTGTTGTTGTTGTTGTTGCTGTTATTGTTGTTGTTGTTGTTGTTTGTTGTTGTTTGTTTCCCCTTTAATGCTTTTCTTCTTCTTCTTCTTCTTCTTCTCTCTCTCTATCTCTCTCTCTCTCTTTCTCCCTCTCTCTCTCTCTATCTATCTCTCTCTCTCTTTCTCCCTCTTCCACTCTCTCTCTTAGATGAGTCGGAGCTTCTGATGCAGTTGCCCGATAAGATGAGGCTGGACATCGCTGCCGATGTCAACTATGCCATCATCAGTAAAGTGGCCCTGTTTCAGGTGAGAAGGAGGTGCAGGGCGAGGGTGGGTGTTTCAGGTGAGAAGGAGGTGCAGGGCGAGGGTGGGTGTTTCAGGTGAGAAGGAGGTGCAGGGCGAGGGTGGGTGTTTCAGGTGAGAAGGAGGTGCAGGGTGAGGGTGGGTGTTTCAGGTGAGAAGGAGGTGCAGGGCGAGGGTGGGTGTTTCAGGTGAGAAGGAGATGCAGGGCGAGGGTGGGTGTTTCAGGTGAGAAGGAGGTGCAGGGCGGGGGTGGGTGTTTCAGGTGAGAAGGAGGTGCAGGGCGAGGGTGGGTGGAGGACTTGGGAAGGGGGGAGGCAGGGGTGTTTTCTGTTTATACTTAGTAGAAAAATGTATTACCAAAAAAAACTGACAAAATACTACTACTACACATCCTTCATGCTCATATTCTCTATCGTTACTTTTCTCTCTATTTCTTTCTTTCATTCCTCTCTCTTTCTCTCTCTCAGGGCTGTGACAGACAAATGATATTTGACATGCTGTCAGCTCTCAAGTCTGTGGTCTACCTGCCAGGGGACTTTGTCTGTAAAAAGGTGTGTGTGTGTGTGTGTGTGTGTGTGTGTGTGTGTGTGTGTGTGTGTGTGTGTGCGTGCGTGCCTGTGTGTGTGTATAACAGCCCACTGCTCTGTGCTGTGTGACAGGGGGAGATAGGCAGGGAGATGTACATCATCAAGCAAGGGGAGGTCCAGGTGGTCGGTGGTCCAGATTTGAAGATGGTGTTTGTGACAATCAGGGCGGGCTCTGTGTTTGGAGAGATCAGGTGAGAGCTCCCTCATTGGTCCGAAAATGTTTTCCTTATCGTGGAAATGGGAAATGGTGTGATGGATATGGGAGATATATATATATATATGGGATTTGAAATCAGTGTTTTATTTGGGGTTCACTCCGCTTCACTCTGTGTGGGTAATTTGAAGTCTTTCTTCTTATCCTCTGATTGGTCAGCCTGCTTGCAGGAGGCGGTGGCAACCGACGCACGGCGAACGTGAAGGCTCACGGCTTCGCTAACCTCTTTATCTTGGACAAGAAGGACCTAGCTGCCATCCTGGAGCACTACCCCGAGTCCCAGAAGCTCCTCCGCAAGAAGGCCAAGTGAGGGGGTGGGGGGTATCCCCTCTCCCCAACACAGGACCAGGCCTCTCGGGTCCGGGGGTGGGGGGGCAGGGTGGGGATAGTTGAGGGTTGGAAGGGATACCATGAATACTGAACACACCGTGAACAACATCCACACACACACTCCAGTAGATACAGTAGCGCTTTTTATCACAGCAACAGATGTCTTGAGTAACATGATCCCTCACATGATGTGAGGTCAACGGGTCAACAGCTCTCTCTCTCTCTCTCTCTCTCTCGCTCGCTCCACCTCTGCTGAGTAAGGTTAAGAAAACCTGGAGGTTTAATTGAGGGCATATCAGTCCATGATTGTGTTACCTAAAACACCAGCTGGCAGGCTGGAGTTAGGAGGGAAGGCAGGCTGGAGTTAGGAGGGAAGGCAGGCTGGAGTTAGGAGGGAATCAGTTTTTGTTAAACAGAGTCCCATGATGCCTGCTGCCGTTCACTCGTGCCTGCAATTCAGCTCATCAGTTAGGGCTTGGTGCTGAAGCGTGTGTGTGTGTGTGTGTGCTTGTGTGTGTGCGTGCGTGCGTGTGTGTGCGTGCGTTCGTGTGTGCATGCGTGTGTGTATCAGTGCATGCCTGTGCATTCAAGATGCAATGTGTTTCAAACCTATTCGTCCCACAACATGCGCTAGTCACAGTATCTCTTCACACTGTGCAACATGTACTGAGACTTTGCTTCAATCTTTGATCCAAACTCCTTTTTCCCCATCTTCCTTCTCACTCCCCCCCCTTCCAGGAAGATGCTGACGAAGGATCAGAAGCCCAAGATGAAGGAAGGAGACAGGGACCCCTCAGAGGTCATCCCACTCAGGCCTGCCACCCCCAAAATGTTCATTGCCGCCCTGGGGATCACAGAGACAGCAGGCATCAAGGGAACCTTTGCCAAGCTGAAAGAGAGCTACACACGACCTCCTGACAGCTCAGAGGAGGTAGCAGACGTTGTTCCCCCTAAAACTGTGTTACCGGGCGAGGGTGGGTGGAGGACTTGGGAAGGGGAGAAGCAGGGGTGTTTTCTGTTTGTACTTAGTTGAAACAGACGTTGTTCATCCTAAAGCTGTGTAGCCCACCCTGACACTAATTTGACTGTGAAGCAAGCCAGGCTGGTGGAGGTAGAAATCACACGTGTTTGAGACCATTCCACATTCCGTTCCATGCATTACAAGAAGCCTGTCCCCCCCCCCCCCTGATTCCTACCTCCACCTGCCTCCCGTGTTGTAAAAGCATATTAAAGCGTGCCTATACAGTGTTGGGATGGTGCATTGCTGACCACAGTGTCACTCATACTTCTCTCCTTTAATCTCTCTTCCTCTCTGCCTCTGTCCCTTTCTACTTCTCTCTCTCTCTCTCTCCCCTGCTCCCCCAACACCCCTCCCCTCCCAGGGGTCATCAGGCCGGCCCGTGCCCCCACCCTCCCCGAGGCACCTCCGTTCACCCATCCCTCGCACCGTGGTCACGGACCACGACGAGACCGTGTCCGAGACCACCGACAGCACCGTGGTCATCCGCCTGACACCCGGTCAGGACGGTGACGACCTGCTGTCCGTGGAGCATCGCGAGGGAGACGAGGAGAAAAAGACAGAATGAGAAAAAGAGGAAGGTGGAGAAAGGAAAATAGAGGAAGAGAAGGAGAGAGATATATACACAGATATACAGAAGGGCTTGATCCGGAGTGATCTCCTACAGAACAGGGGTCCAGAACTGCCAGGCACAGATGGTGATGATGTTGTATGTACTAAACATGGATTTGTCTGGTTGGAACTGTTGAATCCCTGTTCTCTCTCAATGTCCTTCACATTGGTGTCTTTCCCTCACAGTTTGTCATTGTAGCCCTCTCAGAGTTCAATAACCACTGTCACATGCACACACACAAAGATCAACAGACAGACAGACAGACAGACAGAGACACAGACAGATGCACACACACACACACACACACACACACACACACACACACACATACACACAAACACATAACAATGCTCCTTCATGCTCTGGCATATTCCATCACTGTCCTCCTTCATCCTTTGATGTTAGGAATATATTACGTTAGGTTGTAGTCTTATTATACCCCAGAGATGTTTCATTCCTATGGAGAAGGCAACACAGCCTCACATGGTCATGAAAACTCCTTCCCAGAGGGCTTAGCTCCAGGTCTACTTACACTTTTTTCACTTGTTTCCATTTAATCACTACAGTCCTCTATGTTCAGTACCCCAAGAGCTAATGCTAGTCACTGACTTTAAAAGTCGGTATTATAGCATTTACATATTGACAAAACATTGTGTAAAAATATTATCTAAAGAATTATGTCTTTTTTTGGGTAGTTAGAGAGAGAGAGAGAGAGAGAGAGAGAGAGAGAGAGAGAGAGTGCATGTGTGTGTGTGTGTGTATCACCTAACTACCACCAAACACCGGACGAAGAGCAATGTTGACATGTAGTAGCGTCTGTTTGATGAAATGTTTTGGGGAACATTGTGAAACAATATCTTGCTTCACTGACTGTTCTAGTGTTCACCGTCCCTGTGACGGTTGCCATGGCGCCGTGGTGTCATGCTAGCCGATAACGGTCAGGTCGTTGTGTCCTCCTGTCCCTCCCACCAGGAGGTCTAATGGGTTTTAATGATTTTATTTTACATTTCCAGGTCACTTAGCTGTGTGTGTTTGCGAGCGTGCGTGCATGTGTGTGCAGAGCAGAGCAGGATAACATTCAGGAAGTCAGAGGAAGTGTTCATTGTGTCCATCTCAGCCGAACAGGAAAAGGCTAAATAAAAAAGCGGGAATCTGGAAACAAAGAACCAGTGATCATCTGACCGAACCACTGAGCATCTGTGTTAAAAGACACATTTCTTCTAATGAGAACCTCTTTCCCATACCTACTGGTTCACCAAAGTAGGCCTAGTCTCTACTTGACACTAACCTTATTTGGCGCTTTTCCATTTGTCGGCCCGGGTCGGCACGGCACGGTTCTTTAGCTACCCTTCACGAGCAGGAACTACAGGGCCGAAAGGTACTTTTCTGCCAGGCTGCGTGTGACGTGTGACGCTGCACACCGTTGATTGGTCAATGGAAATCGTCATCCCATGTTCATAGATTTCTTCGCTGAAATGTGGCTCCTGTATAGGTGCTATTGGATGCCCATATTTCCTAGATAACATTGTTTAAATGTCAATGTTGGTAGTGTCACTTAAATGGATACAAACACAGATGTCCCACTGAGGAAATTAAAGGTTGTGAATATTTGAAGATATTGAGATTGTAGGCATTTTCGATATTTGCTTTGTTTTAGTATGTTCTGAAAGCAAGCTGGGTAAACATTTGAACCAACCACGGTTGAGCAAGGAGCTCACATGAAGTGTTGACAGATATGACCAATATGAAGAATTGTGTGTGTAGACGATCTTACTAAATGTTCTTAGTCATGTAAATATGTATATGTATGGTAATGATGTAAATTAATATTATATTATATTTCTGCAGCTTGTAAATAAAAGGGTTTAGACTGAAAATGTGGTGTGTGTGAGTGAACAGCCTACATGAAGAGAGAGAGAGACAAAAGACACACATACAAGCCTGCAGAAGCACAGGCCACTGTGCAGGGTGAAAAATCACCATGCGCTTTCGATGACCATTAGAATACGAACGGAAACGGACTGATAACACGGCGGGTAAAATCTACTTTGTTGGTGAGCTCATCTACATAGTTCGACAATTCATGGTATATTAAGGTTTTTCGGTGATCAAACGTAACTAAACCTTTCAGTAAATTAAGGTTGTCACTGATGAGAGGGACAAGTCTGACGAGAGAGACAAGTCTGACGAGAGGGACATAACTTAAGCCAAAAGGGTCTTGCGCATTGTCGGGGCTACGTCACGGTCTCTGACTGCAGTCAGCTGGTAAATTCAACTCTCAAGTTTGAGGACGGACTTGACTTTTCGGCCGTGGGCACTACTCAATCTCTGCGGAAATACTTCATATCAACTCCCCAGCCTTCGGAAAACGTGTGGTTTGGACTGGGCAACACAGCCCAGTTGTAATTTGTTTAGAGCGCATGCATGACGTTAATTAATTTATTCCCAAGAATAGAAAAAATTTACGTGAAGCAAGAAGAGAAGGTTTGGCGTGTTGGACCGAGAGGTAAGCGAACGTGCACTTGTTTGATACTCTAAACCGGTAGTTGTCTAGATGTTGTCTAGTTGCACGAAGCCATACCATATACCTACACTATAGTACATTGTTTATTTGGCTTGCAGTATCAGTTGTGTCTCAAACAAGCAGATATTCACGTTGTTTTGACTAACATTTTTTGTTTTGTCCTCTAACAATCCGCTATTTGTTCTGAATAGATGCAGACTTGTGCTGCTCATTAGTGATGATTGATTATATATATATATATGAAACACTTTCAACCATAGCCTAAAGTCACATTATTGTCGCGTACCACTGTTTTGTGTTCCACTGTTCTATGAAGGTTTTTCCCGACGACCGAATCTAGTGAAAGGCAGCACTGCAGATCCAATTCACTGGTGACCTACACGGTTCCAGCAGTTTCCGAGCCAGTCAGAAACGAGCCCTCTTCTGTCAAAAAGGTGTTTTCTCAGCGTTTTTATTTCAGGGCTGACCTATGGGACAGCGAATGGAGGTGTGCGCGTGCATAGAGCTCTCCCTAGACGACACAACAGTGATGTTTCACCTTGGATGAGCTCTGAACCACGCAGTCTGCGCTTCAGTTTCCATTGCATGGTCTTATTTCCATCTCTGTTCTCATGGTTTTTGGTTTAATATACTTACTCAAGCCACATGAACAGGGAGAGAGAGCGCAGAGGGAACAGTCTGAGGCGGTTGGGGTGGTTTCTCCCGGGGTGTGTCTCTTATTCACTGTGCCAACAAACAGATGTTCTAAAAATAAACTGTTTGATTTATATTCTGACTTACTTTTTAAACCATTTATATTTGTAGACAGAGACAGCAGTCTGCATCAAATAGACCGTAGACCTTTTTGCATTGACAAAATGCTCAACTTTGTGTCTGTCCTTAACATATTTCAATCTACCGAGACAGACGTTTTGCGAAAGGCGCATTGTGTGTAAAATCCAGTTCTAGAAAGACAAAGTAGGCTAATACAGCACGTAGGCTACTGCACACCCAACTAAGGGAGACTTATTTTGACAGGAGCGTTTATTGGAGGCTACTGTTTTTAAAAGCCCTCCAGTTGTTGCTGCCGTGGATGATGTCATGTTTGTGAAAGACATACCGATATACACACACACATACATACATACACACACACACACACACACACACACACACACACACACACACACACACACACACACACACACACACACAGTGCACGTTAGAGGCCCCTTCCATTCTGTTCCCTGTACCTCTGTCCTCTCACGTCATTACAGTGACGCAGCATTCCAGAGGCAGGAGTCACGAGCCTACCCTGTCCGTCCTTCCGTTAGCTCAGAGACGTTTCGACTCTTTAACTCAATTTTATGTCCTCCTTTAGAATGAGGAATGTTGATGTGATTGTCGAGTACGTGTTGAAGGTGTACCCTGTAGCTGTATGTTACAAACGTTGTTTGTTCTTGGACAGTGATTATTATTTTGGGGCTATTTCTCCATGCACAGCTGGGTTCCTGTGACACAATGAGATAGCCTCCTCTCTGGGCAGGGGATTGTTTTTAACTCTGTTCCCCGACTCTGATTGCATGTCTCCCCCAGCCACAACATACTGTAGGACACCAGTCTTGGCTGGGAGGGCACAGAGAGAGAGAGAGACAGACTGATGCACTGTGTTTTCCAAGGTATGACTGAGTCAGACTACAGAGATTAAGGGACTGTGGAAAATTACAGAGTAGAGGCTGAGATGAAGTTAAATGGTTATGGACTGCACTTACAGTTAGGTCCAGAAGTATTTGGACAGTGACCAGTGCCAAGACAATGGATTTGAAATGAAACAATCGAGATGTAATTGAAGTGCAGACTTTCAGCTTTAATTCAAGGGGTTGAACAAAAATATTGTATGAAACGTTTAGGAATTGCAACCATTTTTATACACAGTCCCCTATTTTCAGGAGCTTAAAAGTAATTGGACAAATTAACATAATCATAACATTACATGTTTAGTACTTTGTAGAGAATTATTTGCAGGCAATGACTGCCTGAAGTCTGGAACCCATGGACATCACCAAATGCTGGCTTTCCTCCTTTGTGATGCTTTGCCAGGCCTTTACTGCAGCTGTCTTCAGTTGTTTGTTCGTAGGTCTTTCTGCCATTAGTTTTGTCTTCAGCAAGTGAAATGCATGCTTGATCGGGTTGAGATCAGGTGATTGACTCTGGCCATTGCAGAATATTCCACTTCTTTGCCTTAAAAAACTCCTGGGTTGCTTACGCAGTATGTTTTGGGTCATTGTCCATCTCTATTGTGAAGCACCATCCAATCAACTTTGCTGAATTTGTCTGAATCTGAGCAGACAGAATATCCCTAAACACTTCAGAATTCATCCGTCTGCTTGTGTCTTCTGTCACATCATCAATAAACACTAGTGACCCAGTGCCATTGAAAGCCATGTCATCACACTGCCTCTACGTTTTTTTACAGATGATGTGGTATGCGTCGGATCACGAGCCGTTCCAAGCCTTCTCCATACTTTTTTCTTCCCATCATTCTGGTACAGGTTGATCTTAGTTTCATCTGTCCAAAGAATGCTGTTTTTAGATGTTTTTTGGCAAAGTCTAATCTGGCCTTTCTATTCTTGAGGCTTATGAATGGCTTGCACCTTGTGGTGAACCCTCTGTATTTGCTTGTGTGAAGTCTTTCCTTTATGGTACACTTGGATAATGATATGCTTACCTCCTGGAGACTGTTCTTCACTTGGCTGGATGTTGTGAAGGGGTTTTTCTTTACCATGTAAAGGATCCTGTGATCATCCACCACTCTTGTCTTCCATGGACGTCCAGACCTTTTTGTGGTGCTGAGCTCACCAGTGCGTTCGTTTTTTCTTAGAATGTACCAAACAGTTAATTTGGCCACTATTAATGTTCCTGCTATCTCTCTGATGGATTTTCTTCTTTTTTTTGCAGCCTAAGGATGGCCTGTTTCACTTGCATTGAGACTGCATTGCAACAGCAACAGCTTCC
The DNA here is from genome assembly GCF_963989245.1 of Nansenia antarctica. NCBI lineage: Eukaryota > Metazoa > Chordata > Actinopteri > Argentiniformes > Microstomatidae > Nansenia > Nansenia antarctica. The sequence continues at coordinate 51,223,854 of NC_137688.1, read as the reverse complement.
AAATGCAAATGCCACACTTGGAATCAACTCAGACCTTTTACATGCTTAATTGATAAAGAAATAATGAAGGAATAGCCCACACTGGCCCATGAAACAGCTTTTGAGTCAATTGTCCAATTACTTTTGGTCCCTTGAAAAAGAGGGAGTTACATATTAAAGATCTGTAATTCCTAAACCCTTCCTTCAATTTGGATGTGAATACCCTTACCCTAAAGCTGAGAGTTTGCACTTTAAGCCCATATTCTTTATATAACTGTAACTTGAAGATGTTTAGGTAAACAGTTAAAATAACACAAATTCTGTCTTGTGTCCAAATATATATGGACCTAACTGGATATTGCGCCTTATTCCAAAGCGCTTTACAATGGCCTCTCATCCACCCATTCACACACACACACACATTCACACTCCAATGGCGGCAAGCTACCATGCAAGGCGACGGCCCACTCATTAGGAGGAATTTGGGGTTCAGTGTCTTGCCCAAGGACACTCGACACATGGCCAGCTAAACCGCCGACCTTGCGATTAGACGCCGGCTCTACCTCCTGAGCCACAGCCGCCCCTTAAGTTGGCACGAAGATGTCGTCTGATTCCCCAAGAACTTGCTTTTACATCTTAAAAACATAAATTGCTTATATTTTATTTCATATAATTTTAAATTGCAGTCCTGCTAAATTCAGTGATTTTATGGTATCCTATTTAAAGCATTGACTTTAATAACAAACAAACAAACCCATGTGCTTTGCATATTGCATCAGGGAGTAGACCCCCAGTGTGCCACTACCCCTTTCCCCACCCCTCCTCTCCTATCTCTCTCCTTAACCCCAGTTGACCTGCAGCTGAGCAGTGAAATGTGGCCCTGTGAAGAGCAGGTCAAGCAAACAGACAGTCATCTCTCGCATAACACAAAAAGAAGAACATACTTGGCTGCAATAATGTTTTTTTGTTTAACTTTATCACCTAATTTTGAATTATAATAACACATATCAAGGCCAAATATATGGTCAGCCCATATTTTCGGTGTGGTGTGGGCGGGTGTGTGTGTGGTTGTGTGGGTGGCTAGTAGTTTCTTACTTTTCCTGCTCAATTGTGGTCTGCTCCAGTGTTTGTTGTAGCAGACGGGGACATGCAGCCTTGTTTGACTGCTGTAGTTGTGACAAGGCTAGGGAGTGGACCGTGTGAACCGCTCTCTCCCCTCCACAACTAAAGCTGGAGGGGAGACTCCTACATGTTGGGACTCCTACATGCATACACGGGGGTTATGTAACACAGATCCATGATTGCAACCAGATTTCTGCAGCATGGCCGTGGACACTTCCAGACAGGACCAGCAGGGGGTGGTGTTCACCACAGTGTCACACATACTCCAGGTAGAAGTTGACCCCCAGAGTACACAGACAGACCTGGGCTACGCTACTGCTATCCCTAACAGTGGAGGCTAGCGGAGGTAGAAATCCTGCGGCCTCGTACCTACGACCGAATCACAGCCGTGCTGATATTCAGTATAACAGCACTCCCTCTCGTGTGATATTGCTTAATTCTATTCCAATCATTGTTTATTGTTTATTTAAAAGGATCCCCATTAGCTTATGCTGTAGCAGTTTGCTAATCTTCCTGGGGTCCACATATAATCAACAGACAAACACCTAATACATTAATACAACATATAATACATTAAAGGGACAATGCGTGACCCTCCGCGACATCCACACACTATCCCCCCGATACAGTAGTAAATACAACAAAATAAACTAAAATAAATAACAATTTGCAAAAAGGGCAAATATTATTAATCCATTAAAATATAAAGACCTATAAAGACATGATCCTAACGCAGTCATCTCTTCTATGAAAAAAGGAATCAACCAAAATAAACAAAGTGAAATAAAACAGCTACCTGTCATCAGCCACTTAATAGGTGCCTCTTCAGTCTCTTTTTGAATAACCTTTTACTTTTTTCTTGGCGGATATCAAGAGGTAATTCATTCCAAATTGTACTAGCTCTATAAAGCACTGTTCTTTTCAAAAAATTTGTTCTTGGGTGGGCTTCCATAATGTCACCATTGCCGGCCTTCCTGGTATTATGGCTATGAACAGTATTACAAAATACTATGTGATCTTGCAGGAACTCAGGTTTGTGTGTTCGCAGTGTATTGCAAAAAAATGTCACTGTGCCTGAGGCTAGCCTTTTCTCCACATTAAGCCACGATAGGCTAGACTGCATTTTATGAATGCTAGTTCTAGAAGAGCAACCCAGAACGAGCCTAGCAGCCCTGTTCTGAGCTACTTGTAATCTAGATAGTTCTGTTTTTGAGGCCGAGGCCCACACCACTGAGCAGTAATCCAGGTGAGTTAAAACTAGTGATCTACAGACTTGTTCCAGGATATGAGATGGTACATATGGTGCACATTGTCTTGTGATGTGAATGCCAACACCCATTTTCTGAATGATTCTATTTATATGCTCTGACCATGACAGGTGGTTATCAATGACCAAACCAAGTAACTTTACTTTCTTCACTTGTTCGATGGGTACCTTGGCTATATATAGATTCAATTTAGGCATAGAAGCCAGTTTGTGCCTAGACCCAAAAACAATACTCTGAGTTTTGGATATATTCAAAACAAGCTTGTTCAATGTAATCCATTCATGCACCATTTCTAATTCTTTTGAAAGAACTTGATTGAGTTCGTTATACGTATTTGCTGCATAATAAATTGTCGAGTCATCGGCATACATCACAATACAAGAACTTTTTATAGCATAAGGCAAATCATTAGTGAAAATAGAGAAGAGGAGTGGTCCAAGACAACTTCCTTGAGGCACACCACAAGCTAATTTGCTACTATTCGATAAGCTGCCATTATAGTACACTCTCTGTGTTCTTGCAAAGAGAGAGCTTTTAATTAGGGTAATGGCAGGAGGTGTGAACCTGTAACACGTGAGCTTTCTAATTAACAGCTCATGATCAATGACGTCAAAAGCAGCACTGAAGTCTAGCAACACTGCAGCCACTACCTTTGAGTTATCAATTTCTCTTAACCAGTCTTCGGTCATCTGTGTGAGCGCAGTTGAGGTAGAATGGCCTTGCCTGTACGCATGTTGGTATTTGGTGGTTAGTCCATTTGACGTGAAATAGTCCTGAATCTGAACATAAATAATCCTTTCCATGACTTTGCTGAGTACAGGAAGAATACTTATAGGACGACTGTTGGGTCCACTGAAAGTTGTTCTACTATCCTTTGGCAGTGGTATAATTTTACCCTCTTTCCACAATCCAGGACACATTCCACTTAATAAACATCTATTTAATATATGACCTATAGGCCCAGAAATGTGATTAGCGGCTATCTTCAATATCTTACTGTCTAGGTTGTCAGTACCCGCCGAACCATAAGCAGGGAGGGACTCCAGCAACTTCCTAACCTCCTCAGTGTCAACACATTGAAATTCAAATGAACAGTTCTTACCCCTCATTATTTCGTTGCTTATTAGTTTACAAGTGTTGGAATTGGTGCAGCACATGTTCTGTCTCAATTTGTCAGTTTTACTTACAAAAAAAGTATTAAAGTAATTAGCAATATCTAGTGGTTTTGTTAGGAACATCCCATTGGCTTCAACAAATGAAGCACACCCATTTTTCCTTCTTCCCATGATTTCATTCAGAGTGTTCCAAAGTTGTTTACCATCATGTCTAACATCACTTATTCTTTGCTTATAATATTCCTTCTTTTTGGTTTTGTCAATTTAGTTACCAGATTTCTCAATCTACAATAATTTAGTCTGTCATCTAGTAATTGCAATGAGCTTGCAATGAGCTTGTCTTCCAGTTTTCTGCCTCCACTGGTCCCTGAAGGTAGCCTGGTGGGACCGCTCAAAGACAACAAATGCCTCCACTGACTGTTTGTCGCATTAATCTCACGGCCATTTCAACACAACATTTTAAGCGGCTAAGGCCATAACTGTATAACTGCTTTTGAAAAGACAGTAGCGTCTCAGTTGAGCTGTGACTAATCACGTTGTCAGGTCTGATCCATCTAGCCTATATATGCGGAAACTCTCACCATTCCATTTGGCTCACAGCTGTTTATGTTCTGTTTTAATTAGCGTGTGTGTGTGTGTGCTGGAGCATTACCCTAGCCTAACAGTAAGGAAGGGGCAGGAGTGAGGAGTAAAGGCAGAGAATGCATTACAAGGCCAAGCAGCACGGGAGACTGGTGGAGGTAGTAATCGAAAGACAGCTCATTGTAATGGATGGATTGAGGAATCGTATCCAAACACGCGTTTGCTTTGGATAAAAGCATCAGCTAAATGACAATGACTTGATTCACACACAAAACTCACTAACAAACTCTTAGATACAAATATCCCAACTCACTCACTTTCTGTCACACACAGACACACACTTTCTCTCATACACACCTGCCCACCCCTGGTAGGTCAGAGATGAAGGCCTTTGACCCTGTTTAGTTTCAGCAGGTTTGTTTACATAGCTGTTCGGACAGCCCAAGGTCTCAGCACCCAGCTGCGTGTGTGTGCGTCAGAGAAAGTGAGAGTGGAGATATTTGTATGTGAGTTTCTCAGTGAGTTTAGTAGTCCTGGGTACCTCGGTAGATGTTTCGTTGACAGCCCGATTGGACCTGCCATGCTCTTTGGCAACCACACCGTTGTGGTTGTGTTGTTCTCGTTCTGTTCACCTCTGCCCATGTAGTAAAACTCTGTGTGTGTGTTAAATGCCAGTGTGTCTGAGTCGGAATAGCGTTGGCGTGTGAACAGCCATGATGAGACAGAGGAACATGTGTGTCACAGATGTGAAGCGTGCCAGTCCCCTCCCCTGAACAAGCCTTGTTCTGGACGTGTGTTCCACCCCGCAGGCCCGAGGCCCAGCCGTGTTCAGTGACATGGCGCTGGGAGAACAGGCTGTTAAACTGCTAACCCAGAGAGAGCAGGACAGGAAGAGGGGGAGGGGACAGAACCATGAAGGCTCTCTGTAGTGGGATTTTAGTTGTCTCCCTCCCTCCCTCCCCAGCCCACCCAAACTCTCCACCCCCGTTTCTCTCACGGTTTCCTCTCCTTTCTTCCTCGTCTCTAAATCCTTTAACTTACCATCTCCTCCGTCTCTATTCTTCTCACCATCTCTGTCTCTCTCTCTCTCTCTGTCTCCCTCTCTCTCTCTCTCTCTGGGTGAATCCCAATTCACCCCTCTGTCTCCATTTTCACCCCTTCGGCTCTGTTTTGCGCGTTCACGTGTAGGGGTAGTGGCATCCCAATTACTTTTACATGGAGTGTTAGGGTTAGGGGGAGGTCTTGCCGTGGCTCCATTTGGAGAAAATCTAAAGCTAATGCTAGCCTGAAATGTCATTTACTTTTTCTGTAATTACTTGTAATTAAAGACTTTAAAAATTATGATAACCATCGTATTATCTTAGTTTAATGTCATTTCAATGCATTATAGACCTTTTCTTTACAACAAGCATAACAAAAAAATCGCTGATATGCCGAGGTGCTTAACATAGAACGTTCCACAGTCCAGCGCGCTCGGGACAGCGGGCAGGACACCGGAGCACTCATATCTGCGCGTTTGTCACAGGCTGACAGTCACCGTGTTCCGCTGCCCCGACGTCAGTCCCATGGAAGTGTCAAGCACAGCCTTCCCCATAGAAATACATCGGTGCGCGATATACATTTCAGAGATGTACAATCAGGTTTATTTAGAAATAAATTATTACCTGTGGTGTTTGACAGCATGATGGGTGCAAATTTCCCCCCCTTGGTGGTATATGACGCTATAGTTGTTATTATACCAAAACAACCGGCAATCTAATCCGAGCAGTTGTTGATGGATGTGCCATTTTTGATGGAGGGCAGTGAGCGGGAGACTCATCAAGGACATGTACCGTAGTTAACTAATGCAGTGGACAGCGGCTGTTTCTCCAGCGTTCCTGTCACATCGGATTTCGTAATGTCATAAAAATAAATCTGTAAAGGCCCTTGCACACCAACGCGTTTTTTACGCGCGTTTTTTACGTCCGTTAAAAAAATAAATTAGAACTCATGTTGTGTCAACCACGCTTGCACACCAATCCGTAATATTTCGTCCGTCAAAAAAAAAAACGCAACAGGTTCGATTTTCTGCGTTTTTCGCGTCCGTCAAAAGCCTTTTGAGAGTAGTTTTTGACCACTCCGCCATGGTATAGACTGGGACACATCGTCAAATTAAGGCCCTTGCACACCAACGCGTTTTTTACGCGCGTTTTTTACGTCCGTTAAAAAAATTAATTAGAATTCATGTTGTGTCAACCACGCTTGCACACCAATCCGTAATATTTCGTCCGTCAAAAAAAAATACGCAACAGGTTCGATTTTCTGCGTTTTTCGCGTCCGTCAAAAGCCTTTTGACAGTAGTTTTTGACCACTCCGCCATGGTATAGACTGGGACACATCGTCAAATTACAACTGCAGGACAGTTGGATTAATGTTTACGGAAGTACATGTCTCAAGTATTATCTCGGTGGTTAGTCGAGTGAAAGAAAACAACATAGGCCTACAGATGATAATTCACACAATATAATACCACGAAAGCATACGGCACTAAACAACAACATTCATTTGGGCAGCATCATACTCAAACTCAGGCAGAAGGGCAGGGTCCGGCCAGGTGCACACACTGTCACAGACTGCCAGTGCATCATACATCATTCAGCTGGTTATAGCGGTTTCTTTTTCTATTCTACTATTCTATTCTACTTCTGCTGTCTGCGTCTCCCTGGGTATTCCTAGACCAGATGGCAAACAGTAAAGAAATGCCACAATATTACAACATGTAGAGTGCATATTGCGAAAGTTCGCAACGTAAAAAAACGCAACGGACTCCGCAACGGACCGGTGTGCAAGGTCTCTGTGCGTAACGTTTTTTTTCGGATGACGGATTAAAAATACGCAGGCGTAAACGCATGCATTGGTGTGCAAAGGCCTTTACAACTGCAGGACAGTTGGATTAATGTTTACGGAAGTACATGTCTCAAGTATTATCTCGGCGGTTAGTCGAGTGAAAGAAAAACAACATACAGATGATAATTCACACAATATAATACCACGAAAGCGTACGGCACTAAACAATAACATTCATTTGGGTAGCATCCTACTCAAACTCAGGCAGAAGGGCAGGGTCCGGCCAGGTTCACACGGTCACAGACTGCCAGTCATACATCATTCAGCTGGTTATAGCGGTTTCTTTTTCTTTTCTATTCTACTATTCTATTCTACTTCTGCTGTCTGCGTCTCCCTGGGTATTCCTAGACCAGATGGCAAACAGTAAAGAAATGCCACAATATTACAACATGTAGAGTGCATATTGCGAAAGTTCGCAACGTCAAAAAACGCAACGGACTCCGCAACGGACCGGTGTGCAAGGTCTCTGTGCGTAACGTTTTTTTCCGGATGACGGATTAAAAATACGCAGGCGTAAACGCACGCATTGGTGTGCAAAGGCCTTTAAGTCATGCATTTTTCCATGTTTCCCTTTGATGGCATATGACGCCGTAAATGTTACTAAAGTTCAGCCGCGAAGTTGTTGCACTGTTGTCCTATATCAGTGCAGACCGGCAGCATAGGAGCACAGGTTTCATACAGGTTAGAGCTTATTCTGTCATGGTCTGATAATGAAGCATTGTTCTTTTTTATTTGATTAGGCTACTTGTTTGATCGATTGATAGCGTTCAAGTTCATTCAAGTTGTGAATGAATCGCGAGCGTCAATGCTTTTCTACGATACTACGGATCAGTGGTGTAGTCTAGTTTTTTCTAGTGGGTATATTGTGATTTTCCCCTCCCAGCCTCATATCGTTCATTTCGGAACGCCATAAAAATACATCTGCGCTCCCTGTCTAATGTTATATATCTAACACGTGATAAGGCTGATCTGTGCATGATAGTGCTGTATTTTGACATATTTCATGTCGCATTTCCCCCCGTTGATGGTAATATGACGCTTTAGTCAGTCCCAATGGTCCAAAAGTCAAGTGCTTCGTAACACAGACGGGGTGAAATTTATGAATGAAAGTGTGAAAGTTCTGTCACAAAATGCCGTTACGTATCCTCGCGCATTTTTAAGTGGGTATACGGAAATCCTTGGCCTTTCCTAGTGGGTATACGCCGTAGTCCTGCGTATCACGTATACTACACCACTGCTACGGATGACGTAGGCAGTCGTGAAGGGTTGTCCCATTTCTTAGGGCAGGGGTCGGCAACCCAAAATGTTGAAAGAGCCATATTGGACCCAAAAAACAAAAAACGAATCTGTCTGGAGCCGCAAAAAAATTAAAGCCTTATATAAGCCTTATAATGAAGGCAACACATGCTGTAAGTGTCTATATATATATGAAGATGAAAGCACAGGTGGGTATACCTGCTGGGCATTGCTGCCTGTCGCACCTCCGACGGTGCCAGTGGGCTGACTGCAGGGTCGTCAGCCGGGAGCCACCCTTCACTGATGTTTCGCTCCTTTAATCCCGGAACATCTCAAGGTGGTGGAGCAGTGACAGGGACGTCTCCCTGCCACTCCCTGCAGCCAGCCCTAGGATCCTCCTTTCCCCCACGCCTTGTCCTTTCTTCTGAGCCAGAGCCAGAAGCTCCCTTTTTCAGCCTCCTCCGCCAGGTCTTTGAGCGCCTTTCTCAGCTTGGATCCTGTGATCCCCAGCGACCTCAGGAGCCGCTGTGTAGATGTTCCTGTATAGCCTCTGCACCCAACTTCCACAGGATAGGTGACTGCCCTCCACCCTGCTTGCGAGCACGCAGCTGCCAAGTCTGTGTACTTTTCCTTCTTTCTCTCGAAGGCAGCCTCCATCCCCTCTTCCCATGGAACGGTCAGCTCCACCATGATGACTGTCCTCATCGGGGTAGACCAGAGTACGACATCTGGCCGAAGGGAGGTTGATGTTATCTCGTGTGGGAACTTCAGCTGTCGATCGAGGTCAGCTCTCATGTTCCACTCTCCTCCAGGAGACAGGAGGGACCACTGCTTCGTGCTGCTGCCCTGACTTTCTCCCCCTTGCCGGACAAACTGGATCCGCTGCTGTGATGTGACTGGGCTGCTCTTGTTTGATTCCAGTCTGCGTGCTTCCAGAATTTCTGCTAGTTTGCGCAGCACCCGGTCGTGCCGCCATCTGTACCGACCCTGCGTCAGTCCCGCCTTGCATCCAGAGAGGATGTGTCGCAAGTTTGGGTTGTTGGCGTTGCAGAGTTGGCAGGTCTCCTCTGTGCCGTACCAGAGGTGCAGGTTCCGGGAACTGGGAAGGGTGTCGTAGGTGGCCCTGATCGAGAAGCTCAGCCTTGCTTGGGGCAGCCTCCACATATCCTTCCATGTGATGGCTCTGTTGATCACAGCCTCCCACGTTGTCCACCTTCCTTGCTGTTGTTGGCCCACGGCTCTGATTTTGTAGCACTCCTCTTCGATCTTTACGACTTCAGAGATCACTAGATCTTTCCTTTCCTTCCTCGTTGCCTTGGACCACATCTTGGGGGCTGATCCCCATCCAAAACCAGTCCTGCCTGGCTGCAGCACCCCGACGATCTCCTGGTGTTTCAAGCGATTGATGGCCTGGTCAACTGCCTGCGTGGCATCCCACTTGCGTCCTGTGCGAACCTGGGCCTTGCTGTGTTGGACAAACGGGTCGGGTGAGTCTCTCAGCTCGAACACGAGTCTCACTTTCTCCTGTTTATAGCCCAGGCTGATGGATTTCAGTGGGAGCTTCAGTGTGGTTCTTCCAAACAGCGCTGTATTAGTGAGGCAGCGGGGAAGGCCCAGCCACTTGCGGATGTAGTTGTTGGCTTTTGCGTCCAACTTCAGCACTGTTGTTAAAGTGATGTCACACAACTTCAGGGGCCACATGAGACGTTGGTATAAGGTGAACTGGTAACACCACACCTTGAATTTCCCTGGCAGGAGGCTTTGGTCGATCTTCTTCAGGCCGTCCAAGAGCTGGGAAGTGACAGAAGAAGCCATGTGCTTGTCAGAAAGGTCAGCCGTGTAAAGCCTTCCGAGGCTTCGCACAGGATGGTCCACTAGCAGCGGGATCTTCTCGCCATCCACTGAGAAAGAGATGTTGTCATTCCGGACTCCTTTCCTGATTGAGAGACTGCGGGACTTAGTTGGTTTTATCCTCATCCGGGCCCATGTTAGGAGCTCCTCAAACCTCTTCAGAAGTCTCGCTGTGCACGCTGCTGTCTGAAGGAGTGTGGTGACATCATCCATATAGCTCCGTAGGGCTGGGAGTCGCAGACCTGACTGGGATCTGATTCCTCGGACCATCTGTCTTCCGCCGATTAGGATGATCTCAAACGCTGCTGTGAAAAGGATGGGGGAGATCGAACAACCCATCGCTATCCCTTTCTCCAGCCGGTGCCAACACGTTGAGAACTCCTGGGTTGTGTAGCATACATGGAAGTTGTTAAAGTAGGTTGCTAGTAGGCTCTGGATGCACGGTGGTATGTGGAAGAATTTGAGGGCAAAATGGATGAGCTGGTGGGGAACAGACCCATATGCATTTGCAAGGTCCAGCCAAACGACGTGCAGGTCTGATTTGCTCCGCTTCGCTGTCTGGATCTGTTCCCAGATCATAGCCGAGTGCTCCACGCAGCCAGGAAATCCTGGGACGCCTGCCTTCTGACAGCTGGTGTCGATGTAATTGTTTGCCAGGAGGTAGCTGGTCATGCGCTTTGCCATCACTGAGAAGAAGATCTTCCCCTCCACATTCAATAAGGCTATGCCTCTGAATTGGCTGATGTTATGGGAGTCTTTCTCTTTCGGGATGAAGGTAGTGACTGCTCTGCTCCATGCTGAAGGGATGGATTCTGTTTTCCAGGCAATGCCCATTAGTCTCCACAAAAGCTTCAGGGTCATTGGGCAGTTCTTGTATACCCTATAGGAGACGCCATTTGGTCCGGGTGCAGATGCAGCTCTCGCATGCTCCACCGCCTGCTTAACTTCAGACCATCTGGGGGGAGTGGTGTCAAACTGAGAAGAGGGCTCGGGTGGGAGCGGTACGTGCCCTGGGGAACCAAGGGGACTGTCCTTTTGGCTGTCACTGAGCTGGTCCTTGATGTGTTCCTCCAGCTCCTGCTCGGTGGTCTGCAGCTTCCCCGATTTCGTCTCCTCAAGCAAACCCCGGGCGTACTTGAACGGGTCCCGGAAGAAGTTCGTCCTTGCCTTTTCCTTGTTGCTTCTACGTTTCCTGATCCTTTCAGCTCGCCTCAGGTGGGTGAGTCTGGTTCTGATCTGACTCCAGAGGTTCTGCAAGCCCTCCTTCTCCTCTTCCTCAGCTCTCCTCCATGCCTTCCGCAAACGTCGCCGCTCCTTTACCAGCTGGAGGATTTCTCTCTCCCGTCTCCCGCTCTGCCTAGGAACGGTCCTCCTCTGAGGCATCTCTCCAAATCTTCCCTTGCCTTCCTCATAGATGATATGGCCGAAGATGTTCAGCTTGGACGTTGTGCTGCCTCTTAGACTGTTCTGGAGGGTGGTATGTAAGCTTTCGTCGAAGCTTCTCCATGAATCCTTGTCGCTGGCCTTTGGCCACTTGATCTTGGGTTTCCGGTCTGGCTTCTCTGGGGTTTCCTTGGTGGATTCTCTACCTGGCGTTCTGCTCTGATGCTCCTGTTGTGGGTCGTGCAGATGTGGTTGCAAATCCTGCTGGGGAGGCTGTTCTTGCTCTCTCTCACCGGATGCAATGGTGGGATCAGTAGCACTGTGGTGCTCAACCTGGCTCTGATTCCTCCTTGTCTGACCTGCTGGCGCAGTGCAAGTTTGCATCTGATAGCTGCCGCCGCATTTTGTCCTCCCCTGGTGGATCCGCAGGCCCAAGTAGGTTGTTACTTTGGACCACCCACAGCTGCATTCTCTCAGGATCCTTTGATCGTTAGTCGTTGCCGTTCCAGTCGTTACCGTGTTATCTGTCCTGATTGGTCCATCTTCCATCCCGCCTCTCGGTGGACCGCCGGGTTGTTTTTTCCTTATTTTGCTTGTAGTTAGTTTGGGGAGTCCCTGTAGCAAGGCTACAAGGACGTGTTTAAAGGGTAACTAGCCCCGCCACCCCCGGTGCAGTCTTTCCTGCCGCCAGCCAGACTTCCCTGGCAGCCCACCAGTCTTTCCTGGATGCCAACTGCTCTTTTCTCAGTAGTCACTGGCAAGCCAGATTAAATAGATGAAAGCACAGGTGGGTATACCTGCTGGGCATTGCTGCCTGTCGCACCTCCGACGGTGCCAGTGGGCTGACTGCAGGGTCGTCAGCCGGGAGCCACCCTTCACTGATGTTTCGCTCCTTTAATCCCGGAACATCTCAAGGTGGTGGAGCAGTGACAGGGACGTCTCCCTGCCACTCCCTGCAGCCAGCCCTAGGATCCTCCTTTCCCCCACGCCTTGTCCTTTCTTCTGAGCCAGAGCCAGAAGCTCCCTTGTTCAGCCTCCTCCGCCAGGTCTTTGAGCGCCTTTCTCAGCTTGGATCCTGTGATCCCCAGCGACCTCAGGAGCCGCTGTGTAGATGTTCCTGTATAGCCTCTGCACCCAACTTCCACAGGATAGGTGACTGCCCTCCACCCTGCTTGCGAGCACGCAGCTGCCAAGTCTGTGTACTTTTCCTTCTTTCTCTCGAAGGCAGCCTCCATCCCCTCTTCCCATGGAACGGTCAGCTCCACCATGATGACTGTCCTCATATTAGCTATATTAGCCTACTATCAAAAATTTTTACTAGGTAGGCGACAAATACATAATGAGCATTCATGATTAAATGTTTATTTTCGCTGCAGCGCACCCTGGAGAGAATGACGCACCACGTGACTACTCTGCTGTACGACGGTGCTTTAAGTTTAACTTCCATTACAATATTAATGTATTATGTTTCGTTGCATTGATGAAATTATAGAATTACAATAAAGAAATCACATTTTTATTTTGAGGATTCGAAAAAACAACAACAAAATGGAACGTGCATAATAGGCCTCCTTTAATTTCAGACCTCCCCATGGAATAATGCAGTCCTCTTCAACCCTCAATAATACAATACGAATACAACATATAAGTCGAATACAATACAATCCTCTTCTCTTTTCCCCCTTATCTGGGCAAACAGTGCAATAAAACGCAGCCTGCAGTTAAAACGCAGCCTGCAATTATAAACAATAAAACAGCAGCCTTTTGAAAAGGTAAAGTATTTTACATTTAAATAATACAGTTTAAGTTCGATTTCTGTGCATTATCCTCTTCTCTTTAGTTTTCTGCCAATGCCAAGTAAGTCAGTGCTAGAACTGAAGTGAAGTGAACTGTACAGAACTGCTAGTGAAGGGTAAAACACAGCAGCATCCTCTTCTCTTTTGACACGCACAATCCTCGGACCTGAGCAACAAAACACAATAATATCCCTATGTGTCATTCCAAATATATACTGACAAAAATCTGAAATCACTTTATAAAAACAGCCACTTTGTTACTAAATATGTGCCTATGACAGGAGTGTGTTCTTACCCGTTTAATGTGACTTCTGTTTTCGGACCTCACTGGACAGCTTCTCAACATCGGGCATGTAAGATGTAACTTTAATCTTCACGCAGGACTGCAAGCTCTCATCTGTGAGGCGGGTGCGGTATTTGGATTTGATGTAGTTCATGTTTGAGAATATCTGCTCGCACAGGTATGTTGATCCAAATATGGATAATACTCCAAATGCATATGTCTTCATGTTCCCATAACTGTCAGGAAGAGCATTCCATGTTTCAAACACAAGTTTCTCGGGTGTTGGGAGGCTTTCAATTTCGCTCCATTTGTGGCTTTGGGCAAGCTGGGCTTTCTGGCGAGTGACGTCTTCAAGCTCGGCTGTCAGACTTTTGAACTTGGACACCCATAAATCTTTGTCAGCTATATCGGCCATTTCCATTTCAAGGTCAGCTTGATTTACTCCTGGGAATGTGTTCAATAAGGACGGGTCAATCTCCAGGGGTGTGACAGGGAAAGATAGTGACATTTTTTCCTTTCGGAACTCGCTAAATCTGCTCCCAAATGCAGTTTGCATATCAACGATCGCACCTTGTAAATAATCACCGTTGAGTGTGTGATCGTGGTGGGCTTCTTTGAACTCTCTCAGGGAGGGGAAGTGAGAGAGCGTGCCTCGCTGTACATCTCTGGCGAATACAGTCAGTTTGCGCTCGAATGACAAAACAGCTTCCATCATTTGCAGTGCAGTGTTTCCCCGCCCCTGGAGACTTTTATTCAGCATGTTTGGGTGACTTGTCATATCCACCATAAAGTGCAATTTTTCCAGCCACTCGGTATCTTCCAGTTGCGGGTAGTTCAGGTCTTTGCTTTTCAGGAATGTTTTCACGTGTTCTAAACAAGCAACAAAGCGACGCAAAACCTCACCCCTGGACAGCCATCGGACTTTGTTGTGTAGCAGGAGATCGGAATATTCGCTGTCAACTTCATCTAGCAATGCACGGAACTGACGGTGGTTTAATGCTTTTGCAATTATCTTGTTCACCATCTCGATGACAAGTTTCATCACCTCCATACACTCCGGCGGGAATGTTTGTGCACAGTGCTTCTTGGTGCAAGATGCAGTGAAATGCAAGCAGATTTCGACCCAACGCTTTCTGTAGTAAAGTCACAAACCCCTTTTGTGATCCTCTCATACTGGGCGCCCCATCTGTAGACACTGAAATCAGGTGGTTGGTGTTTATTCCATTGTCATTTAAACACTTCAGCACAGCCTCACATATGTCCTCCCCCCGTGTTTGGCCTTTCAGTGGTATTAATTCGATAATTTCTTCTTGCGGCCCATCAGAGTTCACATACCTGCATAACAGCGCTGTCTGTTCAATATCGATCACATCACACGACTCATCACAGGCAATTGAGTATGCTGGAGCTGAATTAATGTCCTTGATTTGCTGATTGGTGATGTTGCCTGCCATTTGAATGGCCCTTTCCTTCACTGTCTTTGCGGAGAGAGGCATGTCTTTAATTGTCTGTATTATCTCGGTTTTGTTTTTGAAGTCTGAAAATAGGTGCTCTGCTATTTTAATGAATGAATCCTTCATGTAGTCACCATCTGTGAACGGTTTTCCACGCTTTATTATCTCCCGGGTTGCAACAAAACTAGCAGCAGTAGTGGAGTTCGGAGATGCAATCCACTTCTTAAATCGATCTTTGCGCTCTTCTAATTTCTCCACAAGTAATGCAATCGCACTTTTTCTTTGACTCCCAACTGGGTACTCGGCTGCAAATGTAGCATATGCCTTCCCTGGAAATGTCTTTCCAAATTACTTTTTTTGTTATTTGAGAACTTCTCATTACAGAGCAAACATGCAGGCAATCCTTCCGCATTGGCAATGAAAGCAAATGATTCGGTCCAAGAACTGTTGAATCCTCTGTTCTCCTCAGCAATCTTTCTCTTTTTCCCTTTAGGATCCATGGCCCATCACACACCCGCCGGTTCGTTCGCAACAGCCACCTGCCTGGCACCTGACTACGGTGGCCTGTACACAATAACAATAGCACCACAGCTATGACGCAAATCTTCGTTGACAGAAATGTTGAAATGTAATATTTATTCTGCACATTTTTACAGCATTGGAAAACGTTAAGAATGTTTGCGTCATGTTTGTCCTCCTACAGAAACCATCTAAAAAAAAAAAAAAAAAAAAAACATAAATTTTTGGAAAAGCTCCAGGGAGCCACTAGGGCGGCGCTAAAGAGCCGCATGCGGCTCTAGAGCCGCAGGTTGCCGACCCCCGTCTTAGGGGAACCACTACGGCTTGTGGCTCTGTTCGGAGGCCTTGGCTCCAAAGCGAGTGACTCCAAAACGAGCCGAAGTGGTAGAAAAGAGAATCGGGATTGGGCCTCTCTCTCTCTCTCTCTCTCCCTCCCTCCCTCCCTCTCTCCGCCTCACAGACTGGACCTAGTGATGTCAGTGCTGTGTTGGCCTACACTGTGGCAGGGTTAGCCTTCTTGGTGACAGTGCGGTTGTCGCTTCAACCTGTCATTAAGTTGTGTGCCTGTCTGTCTCCGTCCTCTGCCCCGCCATGTCCCTCTCTGTAATTTTGCCCTGAAATAACCCAGATGAGTGAGATGAAAAAGGCATGTGCAGTGGATTGTGGGCTAGGGGGAAGGGCTTGAGGGATTGGGAGTTCTGGGTGTCTTTCTGCTGACATGCCTCTACCTAAAAGAACAACTTTTAAACGCACATAGTCTAATTGTGTATCTCTGTCACTCCCCCCCCCCCCCCCCCCCCCCTTCTTGTCCATCTCTCTCTTTCTCCCTCCCTCTGCCTGCTCCGTTCCTTAGCGTTCTACTTCTACACACTCTCTCTCATTCGCTCGCTCACCTGCACAATTGACTCCGTCTCAGTTTCCCTCCTTCTCTCACGTCTCCTCTTCTTCCTGTCACTGGAGCCCCCTGGTGTGTGTGTGTGTGTGTGTGTGAGAAAAAAATCTATTATGCCGCTCTGAGTACACCGACCTACACGACGCAGACCGACCAACGCAGAACTATAAACTGGGAGATCCCTTGCGTAGCTGCGCGTAAATGCGACGCAGAAGTATAAATTGGGCTTAAGAGGTGACACATTTAAAGCCTTTATAGTGAAGTGTAGCACTTTCATCTCCTGTAAGCTGCTTAAACCAGTGGTCTCAGTAACCAGCCCATACACCTGAGACACATGCACAGCAGGCTATTCTGGGCCAGAGAGAAAGGTTTGTTTACTTCATAGACATGTATAGCCACTGTGTCCCACTCTCACCCGGTGAGATAAAAAAAGCCACATAGTTTTAATGGGAGTTGGGTTAGAATATCATTGTCATTGTCGAAGTTTGTTATTGTCACAGTAATGGAGGAGAATACAACACTCTGGCAAAGCAATATAGACCATATCTGATCCCGACCCTTGCCCTATCCTAAAACTTCGATTCTTATTCAACAACCTATAGACACTGCTATTCAAGGTGTGTGTGTGTGTGTGTGTGTGTGTGTGTGTGTGTGTGTGTGTGTGTGTGTGTGTGTGTGTGTGCGTGTGCGCGCGTGCGTGCGTGCGTGCGCGCGCGCGTGCGCGCGTGCACGCTCTCAACAGGCCAGGCTTTAGTTGCTCTGTTTGTTGCAATAAGATTCTGTTATTTGGTGTTGCCACTTGGCAGGTTGATTCCCAGCTTTTGTGGTACTGGAGGACCGTCCTCATTGGGTGGCTTGTGAGCTAGTTCCTTCCTCTTGGGGCTAAAGACTCAGACTGAGTCGTGTACACAGGCGACGTTGTTCACTCACTGGGTCATTAGAAAACGTTATTCATACTAGTCATTTGAACACCTTGACACAGTACTCACTCACACACAAAGCTGTTTTTTTAAACCACCGTATGCTTGAACAGAGATTAAGAATTAATCAATTTCTGTTAGGGTTGGCAGTTCCAGCACTATAGTGAGCCTGTTTTGGCCGACCTCCTTTATTGGGTCCCCAAAGTGTGTGTGTGTGTGTGTGTGTGTGTGGACTTGCCTCGCCCTGTCCCCTCCCCTTCATTAGGGACCATGAAAGTGGGCGCTCAGGCGGAAGCCTTGTCTTTTGTCCCAGTTGGACCACGTTTAGAACAGAGAAACTCTCCATGTTTACAGTACGGTTCAGGACAGGAAATGGTAACCAGGACCACTGGGTACAAAGTGACCGTTCGTGACTTCACCGAGCGAACCACAGGTCACGCTTCAACCGCTGAGATTGTCACGGTCAGCCCTTGCCACAGGGTTTCCATGGCGATGCCGTGGGCTGTCAGGAAGACAGTCAGGCATACAGAACACAGAGTAACGAGGTCGTCTGTCTCGCGACCGAGATCGGTTTGAGCGATGGATCTCCACATGGAAGCAGCTGGAAAGTGATTTTTGTTTTTGCCTTCTTTCATAAATCCATATAACAAAACGGTGTTAGGTGTTACATCATCGCTGCCCAGCACTGTCCCTCACCCTCGCTTATCCCTGAGTAACAGATGGACAGTGCGGACAGAGCGAGGGAGGGAAGGAAGGAGAGGAATAGTGAATGAGAGTGGATGAAGGGATGCTCTCGCTCTCTTTCTCTCTCTGGAGAGGACGGCACTGCACCTGACAGTGTGGTGGTTGGACCGCAAAAGACAGAGACACATGGAGAGTGAGGGAGACTCTGGGGGTGGATATCGCCCCCATTTGTGACCCAGGAGGGAAGCTTGTTGTGGGCTGTGTTGATAGGACGGTCCCCTTGCTGTCCCCTGGAGGAAGAGGAGCCCCTCGGTTCAGTTGATGATGATTTTACCAGGATATCTACACGTTAACCAGGACTGTAAACACTAGTGAATCAGCAGGACACAGGAGGAAGGAACCAACATCAGAGACGCTCCTTCATTTTCTCTGTGTGTGTGTGTGTGTGTGTGTGTGTGTGTGAGAGAGAGAGAATGAGGGAGAGAGTGTTTATATTTTAAGGATTTTGGAATTGTGTAAGGAGTGAAGATGTTATTAACTGCTTTTGACCCTACCCGGGTGCAGGGTTTACATCTCTTGTTTTTTGTATATCAAGGAAAGTGTGTGTGTGTAGACTGGTCGAAGGTTGTGTGTGTGAGGCAGTCGGGTGTGCCTGGAGTTACCCGGAGACGCTGATTGCCGGTATGGTTTACCTGGACTTTGTCTACCTGGCAACCGCTATCGTCGTGACGACAGGATCGGGTCCAGAAAACCTTATCAGACTACTGTGGAGTCACTGAGTGGGCGGGGTTAGGGACCGAGGTGAGGTGCTGTATAAAATCAGGTGTGTGTGAGTGGATCTGAGGACACGCACTCACACACGCGCATCTCCCTAATGGTCGACTGATCTCTGCGTCGGCTGAGGAGAGAACAGGCGGGGGATTAGAGGGATAGTTGATGAGCTTTAGAGCATTGTTCAGGTCACACACACACCCACTCAGCGATGGGGAGAGAGAGAGAGTGAGGATTACTATACCGCTATAGCTGCTAATGCCTCGGAAGAAGAGTGGGGATTGCTCTGAATGTGACCATCGTTGTTAGTTTTTTGGTAATTTTCGAAGAAAACGTGTCTTTGAACTTGGCTGGAGGCTTTTCAGGAGAGAAGAGAACGAGAACCAGAGAATTACTGCCAAAACATTAATTTTGAGACTATTATTATTAGTAGTAATAGTAGGACTTGTTGTGGCGACTCTTGAGGCAGCTCTGACTCTCGTGTCATGATGTCCCTAGTACAAGGACACTGGACCTCTGGAGACCTGGGATTCTGATGACCACGCTCTCCTTCTGCACCTCTTGGATGTCCCTCACCGAGGATGGATCCCTTTAGAACTGAAGACCTCATAACAACCTGTGGAACTTCACATCTGTGTATGCCTTAACAGCAGAGGAGCTATCCAAGCAGCTTGTCTCCGAGGGGGTCTCTGTCATGTATGTGCTGTGCACTCTGGTCGTGCTGACCATCCACAGCCTCTTCAAGAGCGTTCACAAAGCCCTGGAGGCCAGACCTACGGAGGCTGGTGATGGAGCCAGCCTGCCTAAGGCCGGAGCTCCTCCGTTGGGGGAGGGAGGCAGGGCAAGGGACCCCAGACTTGGAGGACATGGAGTGGGTGAGGGGCCCAGAGGGAAGGGGAAAGAGGCTGTAGACAGCTCTCTGGAGAAGAGGCAGAGGGCTGCAGACAGACTGACTCCAGACGTTGGCTGCTCAGACGAATGCAAAGCCGGCAAGGAGCTGCGCAGCCAGGGCAGGCTGGGACACAGAGGAGGCAGCCTGGAGAATGTCCCAGACAGCCTGGAGAATGTCCCAGACAGCTGGAAACAATTGAAGGTGAGAGGAGAGGGAGAAAGGGTGGGTTGAAGTGAGAGAGAATGAATCTGAGGAACGAATGTGAGGTGTAAACAGGAAAGGGAGGTGAAGATGGAGATGGACAGGTAAAGAAAACATGTTTGTGAACGTCAATCCAAAATTGTATAGTGCTTTTTACAAAGAATTTTGTCTCAAAATGTTTTACAAGCAGCTTTACAACAAGAATATAAAGTAAAGCATATAAAAAATTAATACAGGGACAGTGTTTGGAAAGCTTAGAAGGTGACCGGTTGAAGGATAGAGAGACTTGGGGAGAGGAGGAGGAAGGGGAGGGGGGAGTAAGGGAGGGAATGCTCAAGTGAGTGTGAGGGAGAGAGAGGGTGGGTGTGCCCAGATGTGTAGTCCAGCATGTAGACACTTCAGATTAAAATGATCAAAGGTTAATTCATATTCTTGGACTTCAACCTTTTTTATTGCAGATTAATCACAGTCCAGTAATATTGTATGAGATAAACTAAACTATTGATATTCTTGATTACAATTACCAGTTTATGTATTTATTTTTGTTCGTTTTAAATATGTTTTTAGGGCATTTCTGCTTTTATTGGGATAGCAAGATTGAGATTGATAGGAAGGATGGGTTAGAGAGGGGAGGATGACATGCAGGATATGTCGATGGCCAGAATCGGACCAGGGACCTTGTGATGATATGGCCTGCGCCTTAGTGTGCTACGCCACTTCCGTGCCCCGGCGTTTGTATTTCTGATCTGTTTCTGTGAAATGATTCCTTAATTATGATCACAACTCCACTAGTGGGCCTGCTTGGCGTTTATCTCATGATTTTTGTTTAGATGACTAAGTCTTTGTTGCCATAAACTCCAACCTCCTTTTAATAAGAAGCAGTTCTGTGTTGGTTTAGTACTTAGGTAATTATGTGTGTGCCTGAGAGTTGGCTGCTGATGACCAATGATCCTTGAGGATGCTATTAGTGTGGAATGTGATGACACAAGCTTGTTCCAGCCTCTTGTTCACACTGGTATAGTATGAGGCTGGTGGAGGTAGAAATCGGAGGACAGGCTCATTGTAATGCATGGCGTGTGTTTGATACCATTCCTCATTCCGTTTCATGCATTACAATGAGCCTGCCCTCTGATTTCTACCTCCATCAGCCTCGACTGGTATGTGTACATTACGGTCACACGTGGGTGTTCCTGCCATCTTCCATTTATCCTTTTCTTGTTCACTATCTGACGCGGTGCAGCATGCTACGTCAGCCCTGAGGCACAATGACATCGTGGGGCATGTCCAGCTGGGAAGAGGAGGCTTTGGCCTTGCAGCAAGTAAACCAACTTGGCGTAAGGCCTCAACATCAGAGAGGAGGAAAATGGTGGTCGAGGAGGTGCGCCGTCAGGAGGAGGCTGAAAGAAGCGCGAAGGCCGTCTCTCTTGCTAAGCAGGGACAATGGATGAGGTGGGAAGGTCTAGAAAGGAGAACGCTCAGCTGGAGGGAGCTCTGGGGAATGGAGGCAAGCAACCAGCAACCAATCAGCTTCATCATCAGAGCTACCTATGATGTGCTCCCATCTCCCAAAAACCTTCACCAGTGGTATGGTGAGGACCCAACCTGTGCCCTCTGCCCAACTCCAGCGACTCTCAAACACATCTTGTCCGGTTGTAAGACCAGCCTCACACAAGGCCGCTACACCTGGAGGCACAAACAGGTCCTCAAGAGCCTGGCCGCAGCTCTTGAGAGCAAGAGGAATACCACCAACTCCTTGCCCTTGAAAGCAACCAAGAGAGGGACAGAAAAAGTCCAACCATCCTCCTACCAAACCAGAAGCTGGACAGCTAGCCATGGCCCAGGATTGGAAGATGCTAGTCGATATTGGCCAGCAACTAATCTTTCCACCCGAGATTGCAGCCACCACCCTTAGACCAGACTTGGTACTCTGGTCCCCTTCACTGAAGTCTGTTTACATCATGGAGCTCAGTCCCGTGGGAGAATTCAGTTGAAGAGGCCTATGAGCGCAATAAACTGCGCTACACAGAACTGGCAGCAGACGCTCAACAACGAGGATGGAAGGCAAAAGTCTATCCGGGTGAAGTGGGATGCAGAGGTTTCGTGGCTTCTTCCACCATTAAGCCCAATTTATACTTCTGCGTAAAATCGACGGCGTAGCCTACGCCGTAGCTTGCGTAGGCACGCAGCCTACGCCGTAGGCTATGGCGTAGGTTGACGCGCACCTCTCCAAAAATGTAACTACGCGGCAGTGCCTACGCAACCGTAAGCACTGTGATTGGTCCACTTGGTAGCACATGATTCCGACATGATTCCGACTCTCGTAGGCCAAAATGCGGAAGCCATGACAGAAATGTACCGTAATTTACTTTTTCTGTAATTACTTATTAATAAAGATTTGAAAAATTGTGATAACCATCATATCATCTTCGTTTAATGTCATTTCAATGCATTATAGACATTTTCTTTACAACAAGCATAAAAAAATTGATATTATGCCGCTATGAGTACACCAAGCGACGCAGACCGACCAACGAAGAAGTATAAATTGGGAGAGCCCTTGCGTAGGCGCGCGTAAATTCGACACAGAAGTATAACATTGGGCTTTAGGCTGCTGAAAGACCTTGGCATCCATGGACAGGCTCTGCGACAGACAAATAGATCAGTCTCTGAAGCGGCCGAAAGAAGCAGCCAGTGGATATGGATCAAGCGGAAGGACCGTTGCTGGCCTCAAAGAACAGCAACATGACCCACTCACTAATCCCCCCCCTACCCCCACTCCCACTTGAGAACCCAGGTCAGAACCCTCCAGGAGGAGGGTGAACAAGGTATGCGGTCAGCTCTAGGCCTGACTCAGGGAAGAGGGCACCCCTGCCTTGCATAGTCCCGTGGGCTGCGCCATTTAAACAACCAGGCAATTCTCATGATTGGGCATGGGACACAAGTTCAGTCTAGTGTTGAAAAGGCCGAAACACCCCATAATTCAAAGGTACTCAACTGACGATGTGTCTTGAAATTTAACATCCTTCCCATGTCTGAGATACATTTCCCATGCCACTCTCAACATCAAGGCAAACCTCATGTGCGTACCATCCATTGGCACAACGGACAGTATAACATCACGTCCCGTGTTTCATGATTCTAGCCCTCCCTTCCATTCTCCTGCTTTCTACCCCCTTCATCCTCCCCTCCCGTCTCCTACCCAACTGTTCCATCACACAGAGTTGTGGTGTAGCTGCACAGTGCTGACCCTGGGGTGGGCTGAACCTGGATTTGGAGACGAGTGTCCTCTCCTTACGTGGACAATAGTCACACCGTGTTCTTATGTAGCCAATCATGTTGTTAATCTGAGAGGAGAGCTATGGTCTCAGATAAGTGCAGGTATCTTCTGTCCTTTTACCCTGATGAATGAATGAAGATACTCCGGTGCCTGAACCTGATGGTTCGTTCTGATAATGTTGGAGGAACGTTGGTGGTGGTGTTGTTGTTGTTGATGATGATCTCTCCTGGAAGGTTCCGGAGCCACCTGAGCCCAGGGGTAGTGTGTCTCATCTATAATTCACTGAGGGCCGGTGATACTTTGAGACCGTGTGTGTGTGTGTGTGTGTGTGTGTGTGTGTGTGGATGTGGACAAACTCTTGTTGCGCACTCATGCATGCACACACAAACACACACAGTTTGAGTTAGCTGTGGTCCCCTCAACCTGGTCCTGATGCTCGTAACTCAACTACCCAGCAGCCTTCAGTGAAAGGGGGAGGAGTTCAGAGTGTATGTGTATATAAGTGAACCTGAAACTCCCAAAGCTATGGTGTCATTAAGTGTGTCGATCTGTTCAGCTCTGGAAGATACAGCAACCAGAGAATCTGATGGGGAGGCAGACTGTGCGTGTGTGTGTGTGTGTGTGTGTGTGTGTGTGTGTGTGTACACGTACGCGTACGGTCTTGTTACACGGCAACCATCCTGCCTCAATATTTCAGAGGATGGCATTTCAGAGACACATGCTCTGTCCCTCACATCTACACACGCACACACACACACACACAATCTGCTCTGCTCTGTTTAATATTTCAGGCAGGGGGAGGAGAGAAGAGCAACGCCATGCTTGATTTGTGGCTGAAATATTTATTGGTCCACTAGAGAGAGAGAGAGGGAAGAGCGGAGGAGAGCGAGAGGGAGTGAGGGTGGGGACTAAAGAGGGGGAGAGTGAGGGGGGTAGGGGGGGGGGGGGGTGAGGCTGACTCCAATTCCACTGTTACTAAGGAACGGAGAGAGAGGGAGAGAGCAGTGTGTGTTTGTGTGTTAGTGACAGACAGGGTAGAGAAGGGGGGGGCTAGCTGGTGGCTGACACTGAGCTCTTGGAGAGAGAGAGAAAGAGGGAGTGTGTGTGTGTGTGTGTGTGTGTGTGTGTGTGTGTGTGTGTGTGTGTGTGTGTGTGTCGGACAACGGGAGTGCGTGTCTGTGTGTTTCTGCTGGGTGAAGGACTACTACAGCGATGCAGGGATGATCAGTGTACAGGGACCGCGGGGAGGGAGGTGAGTACCACACGGATGGAGAGAACGGAAACAAATTGAGATTGAAAAGGGTTTGAGGGATGCGTGAGGGGGAAGGGGGTGAAAAAGAGGAGGCAGAGAGTGGGAGATATGTAGAGCAGGAATTATAAGAGCGATGGTATGCTTAGAGGGGGAAGCACAAAGAGGTGGACACTATCGGGCTAGATAAAGAGAGAGAAAAATGGAAAGAATGATAGCACGAGATGGAGAGAGAGAGAAATATATAGAGTATATATAGTAGGGAATGGGATATGTAGAGAGAGGGCTGTAGCCAGAGGTCTGTTGTGTTTCCTGTTGGTGTGTGTGTGTGTGTGTGTTTGTGTGTGTGTGTGTGTGTGTGTGTGTGTGTGCTCGTGCACTGCCTCTTACAGGGGTATTAATCTGAGGATGTAGAAGCAGAGATATTCTCTCAGTATCTTTGTGTACCCTCATATCTCAGTATAATCCCCCCCAGTCTGTCAATGTGTGGGGGGATGCTGTGTTCAACACACTTCTTTGATGGGTTATGGGTTTTCATGTGAATGTGTCAGTAATCTGTCTGCCTGGAACACAGCCATGTTGCATATCCATTTTGATGTTGAGCGGACAGGTTTTGCCACAGAGCGCATGGTAACTGACTGCGAGTGAATGATTTGACCCAGTTAAGGGGGGAGAGGAGGGAGGGATGGGGGGGCAAAGGAGGATGAGAGATGGGATTTTAACACTGGGAGATGGAGACAGGCAGGACTGGAGAGAGTGATTTACTCCTTGTTCACAAAAAACAGATGCCTTCAGTCAGTCAGCTCCCCCCGTGTGTGTGTGTGTGTGTGTGTGTGTGTGTGTGTGTGTGTGTGTGTGTGTGTGTGTGGCTTTAAGGGATGTTTGAAGCCATTTGCGCTAGACTGGCAGATGGAATGACCACAGGAACCATCCGTGTGTGTGTGTGTCCGGAACTGTGCAGCGAGTAACCCCCCCCCCCAGCCTTTGGTTTGGTGTGTAAATAATGCATGTTAAAGGGAGGTCTAATGAAGAGGTCTTTGTTAGCTTAGTTGTCTCTCTGGGAGCTCTAAAGCCAATTACTGCGAAGCCATTTAACAACCCTGGAGGGACGGGAAGGTCAATAAACAGGAATAGACAGGAATTTCCTCAATAAGCAGGGCTTCATGGTTCCCAGGTTGAGCCGGTGGGCAGACAGCACATGGATTTGGAGCTGTGTTACACTGAAAGTCTTCCCCACAGACGGCGAGAGACTGACAGAAGGGCCTACAGGTGTACAGCACCAACACTGGCTTGTGTGGGTTCCCTTCAGCACAGGGCTAACTCCTGCAATGAGGCGACGTTGCCTGAGTTTTCATATATGAATGCATGTGTTTTTGATTTGAGCAGTGTTTAGAGAGATGGTATGTGCATATCCACAGCTGGACTGAAGTGATGACGAGAGAGAGAGCAGCTTACGGCTGCCAATGTGTTAAGTTTATTAACGTTTCACTCAAGTTTTGGTAACATTCCGCATTCCATTCCATTCCATGCATTACAATGAGCCCCTCCTCCAATGTCTGTCTTCCTGTTGTGTAGTGAATGGTCCTCTTTCTGCTTGTGTTGTCACAGCAGAGGGACAGAAATAGCTTCTCGCCCGAGGGGGGGAAATTATTATGATTCAACATGCGTGTGCACACACACACCATCCCTTCATACAGGTCCCATCTGATACAGAGTTAGCATACACACACGCGCTTACTGGCAGGCATGCATGTGATGATCCATACAGTGTTTGCCTGTGTTTGTGAGAGACACTTGGATCTGTGAACACACGTGTATACACTAACTACTGTCTACACACACACACTTAAGTAGTACAACACACGCATTACACAGTGTGAGATCTTAGCCTGGGGGGTATTCCATCCATGTTGCTAAAGGACAATCCAGGCTTATTTTTATAAATCAATTTTTTTTATCATCATTTCATATTTTTAATGAAAAAATCCAGCCTTATTTTGATAAGACTGCTGTGACAGTGTGTGTGTGTGTGTGTGTGTGTGTGTGTGTGTGTGTGTGTGTGTGTGTGTGTGTGTGTGTGTGTGTCTCTGTCTGTCTGTGTCTCTGTGTGTCTGTGTGCCTGCCCTTTCACTTGTTTCGCTTAGTGTTGTTCCGATACCATTTTTTGATACCGATACCTGACCGTGCAGTACTTGCCGATACCGAGTACCGATCCGATACCACGGCGTTTGAAAAAACAAAACAAAAAAACATGTTTTTTGAGCCGCATACTCACCTCGATGTAAAATTATTGCTAACACTTAGTCTGGCACTGCTCAAAACCTTTGTAAAACAGGAAAAAATACCAACAGAGAGTGAATTTAGAACTTTTTTTTATTGTCTACCTGGTATGGTGACAAGAAAATCAACCCCTTATAAAACCTGAAATGTGGCTCTCACAGATGCCAATCAGTGCAATATCCATTTAAGATATAAAACAGTCGTAGTAGTAGTGCAACAGCAAGTGAACATTTACAAACAAAATAACTTTAAGATATAAAACAGTCGTAGTAGTAGTGCAACAGCAAGTAAACAATTACAAACAAAATAACTTTAAGATATAAAACAGTCGTAGTAGTAGTGCAACAGCAAGTGAACATTTACAAACAAAATAACTTTAAGATATAAAACAGTCGTAGTAGTAGTGCAACAGCAAGTAAACAATTACAAACAAAATAACTTTAAGATATAAAACAGTCGTAGTAGTAGTGCAACAGCAAGTGAACATTTACAAACAAAATAACTTTAAGATATAAAACAGTCGTGGTAGTAGTGCAACAGCAAGTAAACATTTACAAACAAAATAACTTTAAGATATTAAACCGTACAAGTAGTGCAACAGCAAGTAAACATTTACAAACAAAATAAGGCCCATTTGAGACTAACATAAGATGTAGGCCTACCTGAGGGAATAATAATATTTTAGAAGTGCAGCCTGAATTTGGTAAAATAAATAAAAGGATATTTTAAATGTTAGGAAATGTGATCACAAATGTAAACAAACTCCACTTTAAAAAACAAAAACAAAAGAGCTGGAGCAAAATAAAGTGCACTGCACATTAGTGCAGACATGTCACATAGCCACTCAGTCCTCCAAATTAAAATCCTTAGGCTTCAAGTTCAAATACATGTTCTTCTTTAAGAAGATGAGCATTTCTACTCTCTCTCCTAGCAGCCTGTTCCTCTTTTCATCCAGTATGTTGGAAGCTGTGCTGAACAGTCTCTCACTATCTACACTAGTAGAGGGAGCACAGAGAAACACTGCAGCAGTAGCAGCCAGGGTGGGGAACCGTTCCTTATTCTTTCCCCAGTACTCAAATGGGCTCTCTAAGCGGTGGATGGTTTTCTCAGCCAGATATGTCTCTATCTGTACCTGTGTAGCTGTGCTGCTGGCCCCGCCTTGTTCCTCATCATGCTCTTGCAGGATTTCCTCATACAGCCCCTTAAAGCAGCTCTTGCTGGTCCTGCTGCTTGTGTGGGGCTCTGCTTCCATCCGTGAGGCCTTGTTGGCTGGCTCTGCTGCCAGTGATCGAGACTCCTCAGGCTTCTCCACCTCTTGGATCAGTGCACTCTTTGCAAGCTTGCTGCTTTCCACACTTGTGAAGTATCTGCAGTAACATAGTAAACAAAATACACGTGTTGAATAAAGTAAATATTTACACTTAACGTTTATACTTAATCAACACACCTGTCTTTGTAACGCGGGTCCAAGAGGGTTGCAACAGCATACTGGGGCTCCTCCTCGACGGTCTGGAACCTTTTGTCGACAGCCGCTAGTAGGGTTGCTTTCATTGTTTTTATCCCGCTGTCCTCCTCGGTCTCTCGGGTCAACAGTCGCTTCAGTACCACCACCGTGGGGACGACTTCAGACGCGATGGAGGTGCTAAAGCTGATTTGTTTCGTAATCTCCTCGAATGGAGCCAGGACGATGTTTACTTTTTCAAGTAAAGCCCACTGGTTGGTACTCAGGGTGGCTGGGAGGTCGTAGTCAGCCGCGTAGGCTGAGAGAGATCTCTTCTGCTCCAGCAGACTCTCTGTCATGTAGAAGGTGCTATTCCACCGGGTGGGCACATCTTGTTTCAGCCGTTTGATTGGCATTCCAAGTTCAGTCTGTACAGTTTGCAGACGTGAAGTGGCCAGTGGGAAATGCTTGAAGTGGCCGATGATCTTTCTCCCATTGGCCAGCGCGTCGCACACACTCCGCTGTGACAGTAGGCCTTCCTGCACCACTAGCTGGATCAAGTGGGCAAAGCATCCCATTCTCGAAACACCCAAGTCCCTCATCGCCTTCTTCATGTTGCTGGCGTTATCACAGAGAATGGCGTGGACCTTCAATAATAAGTAATAATACATTATTAAGTAAATATAAACGACAAGTGAAAATAAAAACACAAGAGAAAATACAACGTTTTAGAGTAAGACAAGAACAAAGAAGTAGGCTAATGTTACCTTGGACTTTGGGATGTTCCAGTTAAGCAGCATACTCTCAATTGCTTCTGCAATTGCTTCACCAGTGTGGGACCCCTTGAACTCGTTTGCATGCAGCACAACGCTTTCCCGGTTGTATGATTCGGAGTCCACCCAGTGAGCAGTTAAACTAAGCAGGGACAGTGGGGAGACGTCGCTGGTCCAAATATCCGTAGTGAAGCTGATGGCCTGCACCTTTCCTAGCTTATCTGAAACATGCTCAGTCACCTTCTTATTGAGGGCAGGGACGGCCGTCTCCGTGATGTATTTGCGACCTGGTATTTTGTATTTAGGTACAGCGTGAGCCATAAAAAGGCGGAATCCCACATTGTCAACAAAGGAGAGGGGCAGGTCACAGAGCACAATCATTTCAGACATTTTCTCAGTCATCTTTCTTGCCATTTCACTCGTCGCGTCCCACTTGTCCTTTTTATGGAATGAGCTACTCAGCGTTTGTTGTTTTGGTCCATCCGTTCTCTTGCTCGCTGTCGCAGCTGCAGTAGATGACAGAAACTCTTCGTGCTCTTGAATATGTTTTGCCTTTAAATGCTTAATTAAGTTGCTAGTATTGAAACTGGCAGCTTTAGTGCCACCCCTCGACACATTGAGACCGCAAATTGTGCATTTAGCCGTTGTACACACCGGACTATCCACCTTGAAATATCTCCAAACCGCCGACATGTTCTCCTCACTACACCTCTACAGCATGCGTGTTTGTTTTTCCGCGATAGTGAAAGTTTGGTATCGGGTGTTATTATTTGTTAGTACTCGCCGATACCGATACCAGCATTTTTGTGCGTATCGGTGGCCATGCCGATACTAGTATCGGTATCGGAACAACACTAGTTTCGCTCTGCCTGTCAAAACCTCTCCAGATTCATAACGCTATAAATCCACACCTCCCTGCAGGCGACAACATGTGTATGTCAGCATCTCTGAAGACTCATGTCTCTAATCCATGCATCTGGAATAGTGTGCATGTGCGTGCATGACTGGTAGAATTATTGTAATGCGTTTGGTAGGCTCTAGGGAAATAATGGAGGTTGGGTAGAGGTGTGACAGCTGTGTCATTGGTTGGCTCTAATGGGATGCTGGAAACGGGATAGGACGGAGCCGACGGGTGTGATGGCTTAAGCCTGTGAAGGTTATGTGGAATAAAGGTGAGGGGTGTAGGGTTGGCAGGAGTGGTGGTCACGAAGATTGGATGGATGTCAGAGCAGTGTAATGTGGGCTAGAACATCAGTTTGTGTAGTTGGGCAGAACTGAGTGTGCTAACTAGGACATGGTAGAACTGGGCTAATGAGATTCACACACTGGAAAGAAG
The DNA here is from genome assembly GCF_963989245.1 of Nansenia antarctica. Lineage (NCBI taxonomy): Eukaryota > Metazoa > Chordata > Actinopteri > Argentiniformes > Microstomatidae > Nansenia > Nansenia antarctica. The sequence continues at coordinate 51,193,664 of NC_137688.1, read as the reverse complement.
AGAGGAGTGGGACAGAGAGGGAGAGGGAGAGGAACAGGGATGGACTGGGAAGAAGAACAGAGGGAAGGAAGAAGGAGAATGAGGGCAAGGGGGAGGCCAATTAATTCTATCACTTCTCTATGCTAAGTCTACCCTGCCTCGGCTGTCATAGACAATATGAGAATGCTATGGAGTCACAGCAGGGGGAGGGGGCACATCAGACATGCAAGAGGGGGGGGGGGCACATACAGGGGGCAGACATTCAAGGGTGTGGGGGGACTTGCAGCATACTAACAGACAAAGGGGAGGATACAGTTGGAAGTGTCAGAGCTGGTTCAACGGGTGCCGCAGTCACAGATCGGAGGAGGAGACGGCGACTTAATTCACCAAGTGCAGAATGACACACTCCACTCTGCTTCTGTGGGACAGACTGTACAGACTGAAGTGCGCTGTGCAGAACAGAGAACATTGCTATAGCTGATAGCTTTCTGGTGCCCTTCCTCTCCTTTCTCCCTCTTCCCCCTCTTCCTGAACAGCACCACCCGCTGTGAAGACCCCCCACCGCCCTGTCGCTTTTTTTTTACTGACATTGTTTTTGAGAGAAGACTGTGAGGTAATTGCTGGGGCTGCTTATGGCAGTGTTCCATAGCAGTAGAGGAAGCGGCTCTGGAGGGAATGTGGTGATGATGGTCTCCTATAGGGGTTGAGAATAGGTGGGGTGGACAGTTGATACTCTGCTGTCAAGTGTGAAACCTTATCTTACCTTATCTTACCCATAATGCCTTGTGCTCGAGGAACCACAGAGAGCGTCACTAGCGTAACCTAGGAACCTGACTTTCACCAGTGTGTGGGCATGCAGACCTTTACTTGAAACTGCTAGTAAGCAACCAGATTATCCAGAATGACTACCGTATTTTCCGGACTATAAGTCGCACTGGAGTATAAGTCGCACCACTAAGAAATGCGTCATGAAGAAAAAAAACACATATAAATTGCACTGGACTATAAGTCGCATTTATTTAGAAATGTATTTCACAAAATCCAAGACCAAGAACAGACATTTAATCTGGAAAAGCAAGTTATTCAACTACACAATAGCACACAGAACAACAGGCTGAATAGGCTAAATTAACATAACAAGCCACATTAACAGTTGTTCAGCTACACAATAGCATAAAGAACATACCTGGGAGGCTGAATAGGCTAAATTAACATAACAAACCAGCTAGTCCAACAAGCAAGTTACCAGTAAACAAGTTCACCAAGCTACCGTTAATGTTTCAGTTAATTCGTCAGTGGTACAGGAGCAGCATATAGTTGTGACAAGCCCAGAGCGCCCTCTGGTGGCTGTAGACGGCAATGTAAAACTATGAAAAAAAGCGCGACTTATAGTCCGGAAAATACGTATACTCTTTATGGTCAGCCTAGTGCTGAGTTTGGGTTGGGTTTGACTTAATACCATTGTCCAACAAGGTCCTTGTGACATCATCCATCCTATAAATACAACCTAAAGTAAAACCAACATATTCACACTAGAACAGCCGTGCCTATTTTACCTACTAGTAGAGCCGCCTTGGGGGTCTAATAGACCCCCTTTTTAGAATGTAAATCTGCTATTTACACACAGATCACTAGAGGGCACTTTTTTTTAATTAGCCTGCCTCCTACACAGAAAAACTGCAAAATCGCTTTATACTAGCTTATCCTGATGTGATTTAGAAAATGTAAGGATACTGGGTGGTAGAACGCACATATCTAGGAAAAGTCATGAAAGGAGAGTCCTGAAATTTGCAAAGATATAAAAAATGTTTACTCACAGGGGTCACCGTGGGGGACACTCTTCTAGTGTTGCAGTCATGCAAAGAAACAAGCTCTGACATAAAAAATGAACAAGAGGGTGGTGTGGGGAGAGATGGAGAAGCTACCAGCCTTTCAGCTGGAGTCAAGGGTCATAGGAGGAAACTAGATGAGTGTAGAATCCCTAAACTGACCGATCGCTGTAGGTGGAAGTTGCTCTCAAGTATAGATCTGAGATCAGCTAACGCTACTCTGAATCCTAACCTGAACCCTTAGAGTGGGGCTCAAAACGGACCTTGGATCAGTGTCTGACAACTAGATCCTAATCTGTAGAGTTAGAAATAGTTTTTTAAGCAACTGATACTAGATCAGTTATAGTTTCATCCCAGTAATGAACAAGGGTTGTATAGAGCAGAGGTTAATGATCTCAGACCTGTGGTTAGGTCGTCCCGGAAAGAGGAGATGAACAGCAGGCCATCTGCTCCGAGGCTTAAAGGATTATGAGTAAACAAGCTCATCCTGAGTGGTGTAGGGAGATGTTGCCCTTAAGCACTGGTCCCTGGTCAGGGCATTGTTTACTACTAATAATGGTTTAGGGTTAGGATGTGGACAGGTGATCTGACCCTAGGTCTGTGATTGGATATAACTTCCTCCCTGAGTTTTAGTGGGCGTAGCCGTACCTGCCAGTAAATGGGCACAGCCCGTCGCCACGGATACTGCCGTTCTTCCATGGATACCGTGTGTGTGTGTGTGTGTGTGTGTGTGTGTGTGTGATGTGCGTTGGAGGGTAGAGTTGGCCGCTCAGCCAGGGGAGGGGCAGCGGATGTCTGTGTGCGATGGACAGAAATTGGATGGTAGCATGTGAGGATGCGAGTGTGTGTGTAGTAAGCTGCTGGGCCTAGGGAGGTCCAGCAGGCAGCATGCTGGTCTGGGTGGGAAGTCTCATCAACAAGGGCTGGCTGGACCGACACAAGGACCGCTCCCCCCCCCAGACCCTGGACTGTAAGCTCCATGGACGTGGAAGGGTAGGCAGAAGCAATGCTAAAATAGACCTGCTGAAACCTACCAGGGTATCATGGAGATTGTTTTGAGGCCTTCAGCTGTGTGTGTGTGTGGTAGTAGAATGCCTTATGCATTCAGTGCCTCCAGATGTGGTTGATGATGATGTGACACTACTCTAGTTAGAAACATCCGTTATGCTAGTATAGTGGAAGCGTTTCATGTCTCGGCATCACGCAGTAAAACCACAGAACCTTGAGCACGCTAGAACTCTGAGCAGCTGTTGTGGCTGAGAAACGCATTGAGTAAGCCAGTGGAATATGGACTTAAATTAAACATTCACATCTTTGTGTACACTAGAACTCTCTTCCTGCAGTGCAGTACAGGAACTTCCCACTGTGGGGTTACACTGTGTTTGTGTGTGTGGTTGGGTAATGTGTGTGTGTGGTGGGGTAGTGTTCTATTGTGCACGTGTGTGGGGTGGTGGTGTAGTGGTTTCGTATTGACGTGCATGTTCTCTGGGGAGTGTTTGTACTCTGTAGAGCAGATTAAATAGATTAGAGCTGCTTTAGAGACTGAGGTGTGTGTGTGTGTGTGTGTGTGCGTGTGCGCGAGCTCACGCATGTATCTTGGTTTTGGAGGAGACAGACTTGGGGCCCTTATGCCTCTGCTGTCAGATCAGTCTCTGTGTGAGTTGCAAAATACTAATTGGTCATCGATATGGTATGAGGTCATTGCTGTGTAATCTGATTGGCCAACGGCCTGGCCAAGATGAAAGGCGACTCAATCTCAAGATTAGGTAGTCTGAAGGGCAGAGGGTCACCCAGTAGTAGTTTCCCCCACACGCTGACCTAAGGTCAGTTTCACATTCCCCCATAATGGATAAGGTTAGGATTTGGAAAGGCTGCCCTGATTCTCGATATGGGCCTAGGGATCAGAGGGGTGACATGAGAAATGTAGTCAGACTACCAGACTAACCTGTATGCAGATGTGAAAGAATTAGCCTCTAGCCTGCTTGAAGACTTCCAGGGAATAGTGTCATACTCATAGACGATGTGGTTGTACCACAAAGATCACTAGTGCTGCTATGTTTGTCAGGTGATGCAGAAATGCTTCCTCTTGCTCTTCCTCATTATTTGTGCATTTCATCATAGAGGCTGCAGGCTGTTTTCTCACGGTGCTCTCTCTCTCTCTCCCTCGGTCGTGTCTCCCTCCCTCTGTAGCCGGTCCAGCGGTCCAGTGCTCTGTTCAGCCCTGCGGTCATGTTTGGAACACGAAAGACCTGGGACCTTGGCCACGCCCCCTGCCTGCAGGACCTCTGGAAGAAAGACGTCTCATTGGACGGTGAGCGAGTCCCTTGATGTGTATGTGTATGTGGGGTGGGCGGGACTAAACCAGTGTGACTGCATTTTTTTTAGATGGCAGAAAAAGAGGGAGGGAGCTTGAGAGAGGGAATGAGAGAGAGTGTGAAAGAGAGAAGTGTGTGTGTGTGTGTGTGTGTGTAGGCACTGCGTGGTCTTTCACTGGGAGAGGGGAAGAGTGGAGGAGTGTGACACATTCCAATGAGTTTGTTTTGAATGAAACTGGGAGAGACTGGACTGGGAGATGAGGAGGTAAATGTTCATATATTCTGACCAGAAGAAGAGTGTACACCTTGTCTACAACAGCTGTCTGTCAGTGTGCTCTGTCTCTTTTTCTTTCTCTCTCTCTCTCTCTCTGCTGAAGGTGTGTGTGTGTGTGTGTGTGTGTGTGTGTGTGTGTGTGTTTGTGTGCATGCATGTGCCTGTGTGTGTGTCTAGAGGGTACAGACAGCTCTAAGCTGATCTCCTTACAGCCACAGTCCAGGGGAGCGCAAACAGTGCTGCTATTGTGTGTGTGTGTGTGTGTGTGTGTGTGTGTGTGTGTGTGTGTGTGTGTGTGTGTGTTGTGTGTGTGTGTGTGTGTGTGTGTGTGTGTCAGTCAGTCATGCGCTTGCCGGACTGCTCAAGGTGTTGATGGAGCCTACAGGGCCGTGGTCATGTTAGTGTATAAAAGAGGGGAGAGCGAGAAGGAGAAAGAAATGGACTGAAGCTGAGAGGGGGAGTAGAGAATGAGAGAGGGAGAGGGAGCATTGGTTTCAGTCATCTTGTCTTAGTTATGCCTTCAGTTATCAGGTGAGTAGGCAAGGCAAGTTTATTTGTATAGCACATTTCATACAACAGGGGCAATTCAAAGTGATTTACATGCATTATTTAAAAATACAGCAAGAGGAGCATAAGAAAATAAAAATTACAATGAATAAAAGCAAATATAAGAAGTAAATAGATAAAACATTTAAAAAGACAATAGTTAATGGAAAAAAGACATTGATAGAAGTGTTTGTGTTTAATCATAACTGGTGCAAAACATGAAGGTTTTTAGCTTAGATTTAAATATTTTAAGGGTTTGGGCCTGTTTGATTTCTTCAGGGAGTTTGTTCCAGGAGCATGCAGCAGCGTGACTGAAAGCTGCTGCACCGTGTTTTGTTTTTACTCTTGGAATTATTAGCTGATTTGTCTCAGCTGACCTTAGGGACCTTGCGGGAATATAGGGTGGGAGGAGATCTGATATGTATTTTGGTCCAAGACCATTTTGTGATTTGTATGTAATTAGGAGGATTTTGAATTCAATTCTCTGAGAGACTGGTAGCCAGTGCAGGGATCTCAGGATTGGTGTAATGTGTTCAAATTTCTTTGTTTTTGTTAGGACCCTAGCAGCGGCGTTTTGGATGAGCTGCAATTTACGAACAGCTCCTTTAGATAGGCCTGTTAGTAGACCATTACAATAATCAAGTCTACTCGAAACAAATGCATGGATGAGTTTTTCAAGGTCTTGCTTGGACATGAAACCTCTCATTCTTGTTATGTTTTTCAGGTGATAGTAGGCTGATTTAGTTATTGAGTTTATGTGGCTGTTGAAGTTTAGATCGGAGTCTAGAATTACACCAAGATTTCTGACCTGTTTTTTACTGTGAAGAGAGAGAGAATCAAGTTTTGCACTGACTGAGTATTGTAATGGAGTATGTGTCTGTGTGCCACTCCAGCGTGGGACCTGCTCTGATCCGCAGTGTCATTGGAATATCAAATGCATGCTTTTTTCCCCACAGGAGTCCCAGTCATAGTGTGTGTGTGTGTGTGTGTGTGTGTGTGTGTGTGTGTGTGTGTGTGTGTGTGTGTGTGTGTGTGTGTGTGTGTGTGTGTGTGTGTGTGTGCGTGTGTGTGCGCGTCCATACACAGTCTATTTGATGACTATTGAAGTGAGATGGTCTCAGCACTAGGACTCTACATGAATGGCCTTCGGGGTGTTTGTCTTGGTGTGTGTTTGCCTAGTGTTTCTATGTATAAAGGTCTGTTTGTGTTCAGTTAAGTCGTTCTTATGCCTGCTTTAGGGGGTGTGTGTGTGTGGGCAGATTTACAGTATAATGTAGAGTTGTTTTTGTGTAGACAGGACCCTGTACTAGTACAGTGCACTGATTGTTCTTAGAGTGATAAGAGTCTGGGCCCCATTGAACTGACAAGACACACACACACACACACACACATACACATTAACCCCGGAGTGTGTGTGTCACCTGCTGGAGGCTTTTATCACTCTCACACTTATCTGGCTTTACTGGTTCCCATGGTGCTCTGCAAACCCAGCAAGGAGAGAAGGAGCGAGCGAAACAGAGGGGGAGGGAGGGGAGAGAGGGAGGATGAGAAAGAGGGCTGAAGAGCTGACGGAGGATAACCGCATCAACACACAGATCTGGTTAGTGTACCGTGCATGACGGTGTTGGTGACCATTTTGTCCCTCCTGTGTCTCCGTAGCGAGCTCGGTGGACTTCCTGATGAGTGATGGTGAAGAGGACGGCTCCTTCCTGTCACTGCCCACCGCCGCCTTCCCACAACGCACTGCTTTGACGTCTGACCTGACAGAAACCAGCCATCACAACCAGCAACTAGTCATACAGGTGAGCGCGCGCGCACACACTCACACACACTGTACTCACTCTACACTAAGCTGATTTGAGTCCGATCTTTTTCTGCCCAGCACCTCATGAATGATTTTGACCACAACGTGTTTTAATCCGCCTGGGCCATTGCTTGTGAAACCGCTGGATTTTGGACCTGAAATTACATAAACTGACATAAACTGACATCAGCACTGAGACAGAACCACATGAGCTGACTTAAAGCTTGCTTTAGCACCTTGTAGCTCCTCCGGCCTGGTCTTTACAGATTAAACATGACAAGGCTGGCAGTTTTATTGCACACGTTGGCTTCAACTGGACCACACACACACACACACACACACACACGTCTCAGTCAGTCATTTTGTGTTTAGTGCAGTGCTACAGGCTACAATCTGTTCATACTGTTTTTCCTACATCTCATTATGTTTCTCTCCATGCCGCTGCCTCGTTTCTCACTCTTCTTTTTGCTGCACCACTCTGGCCATCCCTCTCTCCTCTCTCCTTCTCTCATCCCTCTCTCTCTCTGGTCTACAGAAGGTCACCTGGTCCTGTTCCTGGACATCTGCCTATGTAACATCATCATTCTCTCTCTCTCTCTCTCCCTCTCTCCCTCCCCCTCCCTCCCTCCAGTAGCTCTGTCTGTCTTCATCTCTATAATGTCAGTTATATCTCTCTTTCTAGCACGCTCTCTAGCTCTGTCCCTCTATAAAGCCAGTCATCCCTCTTTCTCTCTCTGTTGTGTAGGTAGAGTCAGTTTAGCATTAACATTCAGTATAGCATAACATACAGTACCCCCCCTGTCAGGGGAGGCTGCTGGAGGTAGACATCCCTCTCCACCAGCCTCCCCTGGTCCCTGTGGTCTAAAACAGCCGTGATATAGTCCTGTAGGAGCCTGTGGTATAAATAAAACTGTGTAGCTGTTATCCTGCCGCAGAAAGGTAGTAGGTATGAGTCTGTGCAATTACCTGGTATGACTTGTCTAACCTCTGTCGTGTGTGCGTGTGTGTGCGCGCTCATGTGTGCGTGTAGACGCTGCAAGAGAAGGTGTGCGAGTTTCAAGCGCGTCTGCGCAGCGAGGAGATCGCCCGCCGTCTGCAGCTGCAGCGACTGCAGCAGAGTCACGCAGAGTCTCTCCAGGAGAAGACTGACGTCATACAGACGCTGCAGGAGGAGCTGCAGACGGCCCAGCCCAGCGGTGAGAGACACACACACACACAGACAGAGGGAGGAACTGAGTGAGAGGAGGGAGAAGAGATCAAATCCAGCAGAGGAGAGGCAGAAAAATTAGAGATGTGGGAAGTAGTGATGAATATCGAGTGAAGGTAAACAAGGAGCAACAGGAGAGGAGGTGAGCTGCATGTTAAAGAGATGCAACGTCAGGTCAGGTCATGTGAAACAAACGAGGCAGTCTAGAAACGAGCAGTGTTTTCATGGTGTATTTAGCTGTCGTGTCCGGCTGTTTCGTAAGGTGTGTGTGCGTGCGCGGTCATGATGAGGATCACACGGGGGGGGGACACACCAGGGGGTTAGCCTTTACAGATCTGTGTGACACGGGTGTGACTGTCATTATGCATTACTCACTACTGAACGACTTAAATGTTTGGCGATCTAAAGTGTGTGTGTGTGTGTGTGTGTGTGTGTGTGGGGCCGGCCCAGGTGTGAGGGCACTGCAGAAGCTGTTCGAGCCCCAGCAGCAGCAGTGCGAGCGTGCCAGTGAGCGTCTGACCAGCCAGGAGGGAGAGCAGCTCGTCGGTCAGCTGCGCACACAGGTAGGATGGAGACTCTAGAGAGGAGACGGGAGGGGTCCGATCCATGTGATGGAGATACAGGTACTCCCCCTGATGGGGTGGTAGTGTATATACTAGGGGTGTATGTATGGCTGTGTCTTACTAGGTGTTTATATAAAGATATGTTTATATGTAGGGATGTGTATTACTAGGCGTGTATATGTCGGGATGTTTATATGTAGGGATGTGTATTACTAGGCGTGTATATGTAGGGATGTGTGTTTATGTAGGGATGACATGTGTGTGTATGTAGGGATGTGTGTGTATGTAGGGATGTGTGTGTATGTAGGGATGTGTGTTTGTAAGGATGTGTGTGAGTGTATGTATGTGTATGTAGGGATGTGTATTACTTGGCGTATGTAGGGATGTGTGTATTTAAAGGGATGTGTATATAGAGATGTGTGTATGTAGGGATGTGTATTACTAGATGTATATGTAGAGATGTGTTTATATGGAGGGATGTTTATAGGGATGGATGTGTATTACTAGGTGTTTATATGAAGGGACGTTTATATGTAGGGGTGTGTGTATATGAAGGGATGTTTATATGTAGGGGTGTGTATGTATGAAGGGATGTTTATATGTAGGGGTGTGTGTATGTATGAAGGGTTGTTTATATGTAGGGGTGTGTGTGTGTATGTATGAAGGGTTGTTTATATGTAGGGGTGTGTGTGTATGTATGAAGGGTTGTTTATATGTAGGGGTGTGTGTATGTATGAAGGGTTGTTTATATGTAGGGGTGTGTGTATGTATGAAGGGTTGTTTATATGTAGGGGTGTGTGTGTGTGTGTGTATGTATGAAGGGTTGTTTATATGTAGGGGTGTGTGTGTGTATATGTAGAGATGTAGAGGGATGTGTGTTTGTATTTAGGGTTGTGCAGTGAAGGTCTGTGTTTAGGGTAGTGAGGTGGGCGTGTCTCTGCCCTGCCAGGTGGAGGAGCTGGAGGAGAAGCTGCTTGACCAGACCCAGGAGGTGGAGAGACTGCGCTCGGAGCTGGTGAGTGAGGAACGAGAGGGAGGGAGGGGGGGCTAGTGGCAAGGAGGGAGGGAGGGAGGGAATGAGGGCACGGGGGGGGGGTAGTCGCAAGGAGGGAGAGAGGTGGGAGGAAGGGGAGATCCACCCAGTATCGGTGTAATAAAGGCCCGCTAGCCCACATTCCTGGGACAGCCTGGGAAAGCTTCTCTACAGACTGAACCAGAGATCACACATACACACACACACATACACACTAGGGCTGCCACGATTAGTCGACTAGTCGCGACGACGTCGATTACCAAAACCGTCGCCGACATATTTGGTAATCGACGTCGTCGCATGTTTTTTTTTTTTTCTGGCTAGCGTCTCCCAGTGTCTTTGATGTACATGCGCAGTGTCGGTCATCCGGGGCACACGTGACATCCCCGGAAAAACAAACAGAGAAATGTCTTCCCGTCCTCGTACCTCTGTGGGAGCATTTCAACCACAACGTTGAAAAAAAGAATGTGAAATGTAAAATTTGCAAAGCTGAACTCGCTTATCATGGCAGCACGTCTATGATGCTCGAGCATCTAAAAAGGAAGCACGTTGTGGCAGATGACGAGGAAGACGATGGCTCGTCTCGGTAGACGATGGCTCGTCTCGGTAAGCTAGTTAGCTTGTTATTGCCTAACGATATCGTTACGTTAAAAGCCTTCTTACATTATTTTACGTTATGTGCTGTAACGTTGTCATCAAAGCGATACTTATCAAATAGCTAAAAATGTTGTCTTAACGTTACAGTGCTAAGAAGGCGCGTTCTACTATGGATAGTTATCTTGTCAAGATGCCAACGTGCACACCCCAGCAAGCCACCGTCCTGACTGGATCAATCCTGAACATGCTGGTTAAGGATATGAGACCCTTGTCCATGGTTGCTGACGAAGGATTTAAAGAAATGATTAAGCAGTTCAACCCTGAATACCACGACGAATACCTCCCGGGCCGATCACATTTCACCAATATACCTTTGTTTTTGTATTCTTTTGGTTGCCTAGTGCCTAGCCTACCTCATTTTACTCAGCAGTTTGCACTCTCTACTACTCTTTACATTACATTACATGCAAGTGATGCCAGAAATAAATCTGCAAAATTCATTAAAATATCTATTTTTGAGTGAACAATCATTTTAATTGTCTTTATTTTTAGTTAGCACATGCCTACAACAACAACTAACAACTTCAAGCTAAATTTAGAAGCTGATTTAGAAGATGATAGCTAAATAAGAGCGATTGAGTAATTGTGCGATAAGCTGTAATTTATGATCCGATTAGTCGACTAATCGTTAAAATAATCGGTGACTAGTCGACTATGAAAAGAATCGTTTGTGGCAGCCCTAATACACACACACCTCTCCTACAGGTGTACTATTGCACCGTGACACTTCTTTCTCAGACAAACTCTTCTGTGTTTGTGTGTGTGAGTTCACAAAGACAGATGAGCATTGCTCCGTGCATGTGTGTCCATCTGTTCTGGGAGAATGTTGAAAGTAAAAGTGTGTGTGTGTCTCTGTGTGTGTCTGTCTGTCTGTGTGTCTGTCTGTCTGTCCGTGTGTGTGTATCTGTCTGTCTGTCTGTCTGTCTGTGTGTTAGGGGTGCAACGGTTCTCATTTTTTTTACGGACGGTACGGTTCGCGCTCCACGGTTCAATACACTAGTGAACCGTGGCGGTTTTCATTCAAAGTCGAATGTTTGTTCATGGCGAGCGGAGTTGAGAACATGTTAACAGTTTGAAGAAGCCCTGGATTGCTACAAATTTGAGTTGTGGGGTCATTCATTCTGGTTTTGGTATTGAATACAGCGATGAGGGAATGAAAACAGTGAACAGAAACGCATGTCTTATATGCTCTTAAAATGTGCATAATGGGTATGGGATACAGCTGGTCCAGCTCTCATAGCTAAAGTGCATTTTTACTTTCATTTTTTCCTCTCCTATTATATACTAGTCCTCAAGCATAAGAGGCACTTTTTTTATGACGCCAGCTGGTGAAACCGTAAACCACTCGCGTGAAACAGCTATATGTGTACTTTGTGGAATGGATTCATTGTTATTGTTTGAGGCTAACGGTAAGTGATACATGGCTTATGAACATACTTTAATTTTAGGACGTGTTCAAAAGCAAGAACTGTGTGATCATCTAATTATATGTAGTTATGTGTTTTTAGCATGTTGATGTTCCATCAGCATGTTGTGATGTTATTAAAATACAGTTAGAACTTTGTAGCGATGTGCTTTGTTAGCCGCTAGCTGTTAGCAGCGTTTGCTTCCGGTTTCAATGACAGCCAGTTTAACCCTATATGTGCCTGACGTCTAACAACATTCAAATAACTCTAACTTCGACATCTTCTTTCGAATGTCAGTGTATGACACATCATTTGAAAGCCTATGATCTGTAGTTCCAATCAACAAGTCACATTTTTTTGTTCAGATATATTTATATTATACAATATACCAGTCATAATGGTAGGCTATATTATATAATATCTGGAATGTATTGTATAATATCTGGAATGTCTAAATGTTAAAGTTCCATAAGTATAAGCAAAATAAAGTAAAGTAACAGTTTGTAAATAAATAGTAGCATTAAACAAAAAAACTAAAAACACGTACCGAAACCGAACCGTGACCCAAAAACCGAGGCTCATACCGAACCGTGGGCCAACTGAACCGTTGCACCCCTACTGTGTGTGTCTGTGTCGTCTGTGTCTGTGTCTGTTTCTGTGTGTCTGTCTGAGTGTGTCTGTCTGTCTGTCTGTCTGTGTGTCTGTCTGTGTGTGTCTGTCTGGTAGGGCTTTCACACCGGCAAAGAACCGTGCCGGTTCGCGTTCACGAACCAAGTCTGGAACCGGCCGGCGCGTTCAGACCGGAACTCAATTGGTTCGGAGCCTGAAAAGTTGGTTCGCAGCGGGAACCAGAAAATAGTGGTTCTCAAGCGCGAACCAAAACGTAGAACAGTCACGTCGTCAGTGGGTGTGTCATATTCTAGGCTGCAGAGACCAGCAAGAAGGAAGTAGACAAAATGTAATCTAATCTAAATCTAATCATTAGTGATCAAAAAATATATCAAAAGTTTCATTATTCTCTCTATCTTCCTCACATGCTCAGCAAACACACGTGCGCGGACATAAGCAAACGCGCATTTCGTAAGCCATTTCTATTCCAGTAATGGAGCAGCTGATTAGTAAGAGAACGCGTGTAGAAAGTGTCTTTTGTTATGTTTCATAGAAAATTGTGTTTATTTCAGATACTGTAGTGGAAGATATTATCCTCTTTTCCAGTGAAGTAGCTGCCATCTAGTTGTGACATTTTTGTTTATCCCGCCGCTTCATCACCCATCGTTGATGACGCGGATGGTTCTGGTTACACTGGTATGAACGCGGGCTCGTTCGCCAGACAGCACCAACGTTCGGAGGTTCCCAAACGCGAACCGGAACGGTTCTTTGCTGGTGTGAAAGCCCTATGTGTGTGTGTCTGTCTGTGTGTCTGTCTGTGTGTGTGTGTGTGTGTGTGTGTGTGTGTGTGTGTGTGTGTGTGTGTCTGTCTTTATTCTTGATGTGTCCGGCCTCTCTGTTCCTCCGGACCTGCAGGGGGCGACAGACCTGGAGAAGCACCTGGAGCTGCTGGTGGTTGAGAACGAGCGTCTGAAGCAGGAGCTGAAGGCATGCAAGACCTCACTGCTCCAAGCCCAGGACACTCCACCTGCCCCCAGCTGCACCGAATGCTCCCACAGCCAGGTGTGTGTGTGTGTCTGTGTCTCTGTGTGTGTGTTTCTTTCCATGCAAGTGTGTGTGTTCTAGTCGTGTGTGTGTGTATAGATATGGATGTCAATATTTAGTGTGTGTGTAGGATGCAGAGTGTCTGCGTGGGGAGGTGTCTCGGTGGGAAAGCCAGGCCAGACAGAGGGAGAGGAGGCTGGCTGATCTGGAGAGGGAGCTCCTGGAGAAGGCCTGCCAGGTGGAGACCCTCCACAGACAGATGGAAGAGTCCAAGCGCCACATTGGGGACATGCAGAAGCAGATGGAAGAGTCCAAACAGCAGCGGGAGGAGGTGGAGCAGCATCTGGGAGTCAGACTCCGAGACTGCGAGGAGCAGCTAGCTCGACAGGCTGCCATGCCCCCACAGGTAAAGGTGAGGTTCTACACCGTCTGCTAGAATGACTAAACCTGGATTGTGTCTGGTTTTTTAGGGGAGGCTGGTGGAGGTAGAAATGGAGGATGGACTTAGTGTCATTAATGGAATTAATAATTGTGTCCTCCGATTTCTGCCTCCACTAGTTTTCATCATTACTCTGGTTTTATTTTGAGAATCCACATTTTGTACAGAACCCCTCCCGCTAACAAATAGCCTTCATCTGTGCACTCATGTGTCATGTCTCTCCTCTTACTGTTTCTCTCTCTGTCCATCCTGTTTTGTCCTCTCCTCCTGGCAGTATGTGACTCAGAGGGTGGAGGTGGAGTCAGTGGAGTCTCAGCAGGCGCTAGCCGAGGCCCAGGGAAAGAGCGCCGCCCTTCAGGAGCAGCTGGGAGTGCAGAGAGAGCTACTGAGAGAGCTGGAACTACAGCTGTATGACTCCCAGAGGTCCTGCACGCAGCTCCGTACACAGGTACATGCATAGTCACACACACACACACACACACAGCATGATCTGGTCTCACTATGATTATCTGAATGTGACCGTTCACAGGTACTGTAGCTCAGCCTCCTGTAGACCCCACCTCCGGTGGGTCTGTTATTTCTGAATCTCCTCCCTGTTACCGGCAGTGTGTGGTACACCACCTAAACCCACCCCCCCACCCTCTTGTGGTAGACAGTGGTATAAGCCTTCTCGCAACCCTCCGTCCCTCCCCTCCCTGTAGAGGTGAATGGTTCAGCCCGTTATGTGTGACAGCAGCTGGTGAAATCGGGAACAAGTCGGCAACCAATCAAATTGTTCTGACTTTTATTTCCGAAACATTTAAATAAATTTCAACGTTGTTGAAAATCAATGACACACTCACCAGTCAAGCCAAAATATTGCAATGGAATGGATTCGGTGAGTAATCCCCACTACTCTACACTGAATACAGTGCCAGTCAAAAGTTTGGACACACTTTCCCATTCAATTGAATGGGGGAAAGTGTGTCCAAACTTTTGACTGGTACTGTATTTAGTGTAGAGTCGTGGGGATTTCGCACTGAATCCATATTTTGGCTTGACTACCGAGTGTGTCATTAATTTTCAACAACGTTGAAATTCATAAAAAAAATGTCTGAATAAAAGTCCAAACACATGGTCGGTTGCTGACTTGTTTCCAGTTCCACCAGCTGCCGTCACATGTGTTAACCCCTCTTTCTCTCCGCTTGCGTTTGGTTCTAGCTACGTACGGACCGCGGCCGGCTCTGCGGCCTGCTCTCCAAGGCTGTCGGCATGGGCAACGGCGAGGTCATTCGCAGGTTGTCCAAGGTTGGGCCCCCCCCCCTCAGTGTGATAGCCCTAGGGTTCAGAGGTCAGATACCTCAGTTAACACTGTAGGCACAGGTTCCAAAGTGACCCTCATCTACCAAGAAGTCACCCCTCATCCATCCAACATGTTTTTGGGGCAAATGAGATTTAAGATACATTATTAATTGTGATGCCGGGTTTTTAAACCTTTGGAACCTGTGCCATATGACAGGAAAATCGTTTTCCTGTAGGTTTTGTATTTGAACAGTTCCCTGTAGCCCAAGTATACCCCTCGTTGTACTTCCTGTATCCCTCAACATCACTTCCTGAGTGTCAGGCATCTGCACCCAAACTCCGCCCATCTGTGTGGTTTCAGCCCACCCCACTTGTGTGCCGTAATGACTCCGTAATGTCCGTCCGTCCCATCTGTCCCCACGTCCTGCTGCAGGATTGGTGTGCAGCCTGATAGACGGTTTATCAAACCCTAAGTCTGATTAAGGATGTGCAACTATTTTGTTGGTCTAGCTTTTAGCTCTGATGTTGGGCTAGTTCTCAGCCAAAGGATGTGGTGTGTGTGTTTTAGTGTGTTACCAGCCAGTAAAACCAATGGTTTTGCTTTTAATGTTTAACTTGTAAATAGTGTTCCTGTGTGTAGTTGGCTATAAACCCTACTGCTTTTAGAAGATGTGTTGCTTTTTGACGTTTAAGACTCTAATTGCCACAGTTAGCTAAAATGCTACTTCCTCAACGCCAATGTAGCATTTAGCTTCTAACTCTCAGCTCTTAGTTCCAGGGGCTCCGACCATGGGCTCCAGTCTCTGGCCCACCCGAGCCCCCTGTGTTGAAGTGTGTGTTCCCCAGGCCCCGGTGCTCTCCTGCCCCTCTCTAAGACCCCTGTGACCCCCTGTCCTGACCTGTAGATCCTGGTGTACGAGGGTGAGATGGAGAGGGCCCAGGGCCAGCTGGAGGCTGAGATGCAGAACCTGGAAGAGGAGAAGAACAGAGTGATCGAGGAGGCTTTCATCAGAGCTGAGAGCGAGATGAAAGCTGTGCATGAAAATCTGGCTGGTAGGTGTGTGTGCATGCGTGTGTGCGTGCGTGCTTATGTGTGTCCATGCTGTACTATAACTCTACCTCTGTCTGTCTCTTCAGGTGTGCGTATGAACCTGTTAACCCTGCAGCCAGCGCTGCGAACTCTCACCTGTGATTATAACTGTCTGAAGAGGCAGGTGCAAGACTTCCCTTTTATGCTTGACAAAGCCATCGCAGAGGCAAAGCAAGAGGTGAGACGAGTGTGTGTGTGTGTGTGTGTGTGTGTGTGTGTGTGTATGTGTGTGTGTGTGTGTGTGTGTGTGTGTGTGTGTGTCTGTGTGCGCGTAGTATGTGCCTGCCATGATGTTGCTCTAACCATGTGTGGTGCTGTGGCCTCAGATCTGTCAGGTGATCAATGAGGTGAGCAGTGCCAACCAGGAGCTGCTCAGGAAGTACAAGAGAGAGATGAACCTGAGGAAGAAGTGCCACAACGAGCTGGTGCGCCTCAAAGGTACCTCCTCAGCCCTGACTCTTTTCTAGAGCATTCTGGGACATGGAGTTCCACCAGCAGTTTAAAGATGATGGATGCTTTAGAATAGTAGATGAAACTATCTACTAACCTATCCCTAACCTTTCCTGCCTACGTTTCCCAGGTAACATCAGGGTGTTCTGTCGGGTGCGGCCTGTTTGTCAGGGGGAGCTGGATTCTGCCGAGGCCAAAAACATGGTCACCTTTGACCCTGAAGATGACTCCCTCCTCTGCCTCTCCAACAAGGGCAAGCTCATGGCCTTTGAAATGGACATGGTGTTCCCCTGTCAGGCCTCCCAGGAAGAGGTCAGTCACTGACAACTAGGAACCAATACTATTGTATCAAGAGCTGCCAGCCACCCTGTTTGGACACAACAGACACAACAGATGCCACTCTAACAGTCCCCCTTCTCTCTGATTGGACAAACAGGTATTCCAGGAAGTGCAGTCCCTTGTGACATCGTGTATCGATGGCTTTAACGTCTGTATCTTCGCCTACGGACAGACGGGCTCAGGGAAGACCTACACCATGGAGGTAGACAGAGAATACCTGTTGCTCTTTTTTGTTTATTTCAGCAGCAAGGGAGGCTGGTGGAACAAATGTTTCAACCATTCCATATTCCATTCATCATACATTTCAATGAGCCCATCCATCCTAGCCACCACTGTTCGGCAGGTACTTAGCATAAGACTGGGGTACTAGAACCTTTGGTTTAATACATCTGCTTCATCTGTGAAGTTCTGAATTGTAAGAATACAGTAGAACCTGAACTTTGACCCCCAAAGAAGAACCCCTCCCCCCTTGATAGATAGCTGTTGTTTTCATGTACATGTAAGATGCATGTATTAATTCCAGAGTGGTGCTCGTCATGTAAAGAGCATCTCATTTTATATTGTTATGCACTGATGTTTATATTGCAATGCAATGATGTTTTATATTATACAGTATGTCATAATAAATGTGAACTTTGACCTGTGTGGTGCCCCTGTAGGGTGTGGTGGAGGACCCTGGCATCAACCAGAGGGCGCTCAGACTCCTCTTCTCTGAAGTGACAGAGAAAGCACCTGACTGGGACTACCGCATCACTGTCAGCATGGTGGAGATATACAACGAAACCCTACGGTGAGGACACACACACACCCTGTATACAAACTTTCATTAGCATACTTGTACACACACATTAATTTCCTCATACAGTCCAGACAAACACACGTGCGCACAGTCAAACAGATCACTTGCATGCAATCATCTAAAGAGAGATTATCTGTAGAATAATGACTGCTGGTAGAGGCTTGCCAAGACTCAGCAGTTACACAATGTCAGGTGAAATAAAGGTTGCCCTATTACCTTGGGCTTATAGGTCATGACTGTCGCATTATTGAATTTGCTTTATGTAATTCAGATCTAAGCTCACTTCCGTGTGTGTGGCAATGTACTGTATGAGCATGGGGATGTGGTTATGTAAAAGTGGATTATATTTAATGTCCTCAGTCATCTGTTAGAACAAAAAACTATATTTTCTCTTTATTGCTCTCTCCTCTCCCCTGCTCCTCCTCCTCCCCCTCTCCCTTCCGTCCGTCCTCATCCTCCCTCTCTCTACCTCACTCCCTTCGTTGCATAACCTCAACATCTGTTCGGCTTTATTGCCAACGCATGGCGGTGGGATTCTTCAAGAGAGGAGATTTAGGAGGGGATGTCATAATAGCAACTTTCTTCGTTTCCTGTTGACTTGGATCCTGCCTGCCAGATTGTCTGTGGCTGCTCAAACCATCAAATTTGTTTATGGAGTGTCAACTGCTCTGGTGCCTTCACCCGCCCACAATGTACACTTGATTGTCATATCTTGCAGCTGGAACCTGATAGACAGCTACTGGTCTGTGGATGATTGATTGAACCTCCTTTTTTTATGGCTTGGGGGTAGAATGTTTTAAATGGAACCATCTTCATGTGACTGTTTGTTTGTTTCTGTTAGGAACCTTTTGGGTGAAAACCCCAGTGAGAAGCTGGAGATCAAGATGAACCCTGATGGCAGCGGTCAGCTCTACGTGCCGGGCCTCACAGAGTTCACCGTCCAGAGCCCGGAGGACATCAACAGGGTGAGTTTACGCTAACCGGGATGCTTGGGTCAGCCTATCACCCCGTTTGAAGTTGAAAATGGTTATGGTTACATAACGGTTACAGTTAGGGTGACGAGTTAAGGTTAGGGTTGCATAAGGGTTATTATACAACGGATAGATCCAGTATAGCGTGGATATTGGCACAGCTAGGGGGTGTAATGGCTCTACGTGCATAAAGCAAATTCAATAATAACCACCCCGCTAGCTGTGCCAATATCCACGATATACCACGGCTTCTCGTTCCATAGCGCTTAAGTGTTACATAAAGGTTATGGTTAAGATCATGGTTAGTGTATGGCTTAGGGTTTAGGGTAGGGTCATCCTAAGGATCCCACATAGCCTCTACCATGTCCACATGGTATGCCCAGGGTAGCGTTCAAAACGCACAAATGCAAGAAAATATTTTCAACAAAATATAGAATGAGTGATTTCACCCACGGTGCTTGAGTCCTGAGGGCGATTTGGCATCCTGAGACTGTAAAACAAGTCAAACGGCCGCCGGGGCTGTGTGTTCCCTGACATGCTGGAATGTACCCAAGCAGGGATTTGGCTTTACATCCCAGATTAGTGTTTGTTAGTGTGATCGGTTCCTAAGTGCGGTGGGTGTGTGTGGGTGAGTGCGTGGGTGAGTGCGTGGGTGAGTGCGTGGGTGAGTGCGTGGGTGTGGGTGTGTGTGGGTGGGGGTGGGTGTGGGTGGTAGTGTGATCCATTCCTAAGGGCATTGTGTGTGTAAATATATGACTGTGCAGAGATATGCTCATGTATAAATTGTTCCTGACCCCTGACCCCTTCTCCCCTCTGTGCAGGTGTTTGACCTGGGTCATATGAACAGAGCCACAGCCTGCACCAACCTCAATGAACATAGCTCTCGCTCCCACGCCCTGCTCATCATCACAGTGGCAGGGTTCAACGCCTCTACAGGGCACCGCACACAAGGTACTCACACACGCGCATGTACACACACACACACACACACACACACAAGACAACACACAATGATGCATAATGTCTCTACAGAGGAACGATCAAATGTTATTCCTCTCTCTCTCTCACACACACACACACACACATTGAGGTTTGCGGCTGTGTGATTCTGTAGGTAAGCTGAACCTAGTGGACCTGGCGGGTTCCGAGCGGATAGCCAAGTCCGGGGCCGAGGGCAGCCGTCTGCGGGAGGCCCAGTGTATCAACAAGTCCCTGTCGGCCCTGGGCGATGTCATCAACGCTCTGCGGAGCAAACACTCCCACGTGCCCTTCAGGAACTCCCGCCTCACCTACCTGCTCTCTGATTCGCTGAGTGGGGACAGCAAGACACTAATGATGGTGCAGGTAATGATGATTAGGAGGAATCTCTGTTACAACAGGACAGGGGGAGATAAGAGGGAGGTGAGGTGAGGAGGGAAGTCACAGACTTATCACAGCTCCAAGACTCCCAATGGCCGGTTTCACAGACAAGGCCTAACGCCGGGTGCACACAGGGCCATTGCGTTGCACCGGAAGTCATTCATCTCAATGGGGCCGTTGCGTTGATCAGTTGCCTTGCTCTGCATTGCGTTTCTTGACCGTCAGGGTGCGGCAATCAGTCAAAAAATGTCAGCTTTTTGCGTTGCGTTGGATCCGGAAGTAGTTTCTTGCCCGGAGCTCTCGCCTCAGATTTTAAATCCTCAATTTTGGCCGCCATTGGCTAAAATCTGTAATTTGGCTCTACAAGTGTTAATATGTCATTTTATGAAGTTTTTATATGTTTTCAGGCGAGAAAGTAACCATATATATTCACAAAATGTGTCCAGTTTATCAAAATAACCCGTTTATATATGTGATCTGACGTTTTTTTCCCCACTTCTGTGGGAAACTTCGCTAGCAACACGAGTAGAGTTGTTGCGTCTGCATCGCACGTTGAAGTACGTCAAGTCCATCCCAACAGGTTGCGCCAGAACGACGCAACGCAATGGCCCTGTGTGCACCCAGCGTAAGCCTAGTCCTGGACTAAATCCCACTTTCAACGTAAAATCTCCATTGAAGATGCTTTTCAGTGTTAGGATTAGCCTTAAGTCTGCTCTGTGAAACCGGGCCACCGGGACTCCTATCACAGCTCCAAGACTCCATGGCAGGGAAGGACAAAGGAAGAGGGGGGTGAAGGGAATTAGGGGAGAGGGGATACAGGAAACATGCCTTTAGTCAACATCCCTGCTAGCCGACGTCCATACTGAGTTGTTCTTCCTCCCTGCGTAGGTCTCTCCTCTGCTCAGCAACTTCAGTGAGTCAGTTTGCTCTCTGAAGTTTGCCCAGCGGGTCAGAACCATCGAGCTGGGCTCGGCCACCTCCACCCGGAAATTTACAGAGAACTCCTCCACCTCCTCCTCGCCCACTCACGACAGCGTCGAGGTAATGTGTGCACATGCACGCGCACACACACAAACACAGACTCGCTGCACTGTGCAACTTTATTGATCCATAATCCCACACACAAAGCATTTCTGTACTCGGTGAGTAAGGCTCTGTTGATATCCACTTTTCAGGCCCAAGGCATCAAAATGTTGACCTTTGCCCTCTACAGCTGGACTCTCCCCCAATAACCCCGGTGCCCCTCCCCATCACCCGTGCGAGCAGTGCCGGTTCCACCCTCTCCTCTACCTCCAAGACCGGCGCACGCAGGAGGTCCCAGTCCCAGCTCTCTACAGGTGAACACACACACACACACAGAGGTCTCAATCCCAACACTCTACACCAAGGGTCACTAATAGGCGGACTTCGATCCGGGTCCGGACCCAGACGCCGTCCTATCCGGACCCGGACCTATAACCGATAAATTGAGAATTAGAAATTTGACAAGAGCGTTTCTATCTTAATCTGCTCAGCTTTTCTAGCCTTTACGGCACTGGTTTAGCAGCCCAGGAAACTCTCAGACCAATTGCATGAGTTGTAAATCATCTCACGTGATGCTACTCAGCCAATGGAATCTGTTCATTCCGATAATCATTGTGGCTGGAGTCAGTGGCTGTGTTCGGAATGGTATGCATACTAGCATACTCAATGAGTATATACTGCATACTGCCTACTAAATTCATAAAAAGTATGCGAAAACCAGCCGACCATTTACACAGTATGCATACTGCCTCCCAGAATGCATTTCGCCAGGAGCGGCGAATTTAAACCTCCATTTTAAACCTCCATTAGCTAAAAGATGTAATTTTGGCTTTATGTCATTTTATGAAGTTTTAATATGTTTTCAGGCGAGAAAGTAACCACATATATTCCCAAAATGTGTCCAGTTTACCAAAATAACCCGTTTATATATCTGATCTGATGATTTTTTTGCGTCTTCTGTTCACTAGCTGCGTTCGTAAATTCGCCCTGGAAATCTGATCAGCACTCATGGAATGCCTCTTGTCCAATCAAATTACCTGGTCCCTTTATGACGTTGCACCCAGTGTGCGCTCCGGCGCTCTCAGAGCGATTTTACGAACGCACCCTACGTTGCTTACCTTCGACAGAAATATCGTAACATAATTACAACACGTTGTAAAATGATTTGTAAATGTAAATGATTTGGGGGGCCAACATCTTTAGCTAGCTCAAGTAACTAGCTTACTATATTGTTGTCTTAACAGTTGGTAAAATAACATGATTAAAATAAATATATATGAGCAATAACATATCGTGGGCAAGCACTACAACCAACTTGTCCGTCTGAAGCTACAATACTGGGATCATTCGTGATTGGGCTACAAGCAGTCAAATAATAGGTGAACATGTGTGTAAGACACAAATAAACTTGGATTTCATGCATTTTCAAGTGGCATATTTGTAATCATGACGATGTAGTCATGTCTAAGAATGCATTTCACCATGTTAATTCCCAGTA
Organism: Nansenia antarctica; assembly: GCF_963989245.1. Lineage (NCBI taxonomy): Eukaryota > Metazoa > Chordata > Actinopteri > Argentiniformes > Microstomatidae > Nansenia > Nansenia antarctica. The sequence goes on along the minus strand of NC_137688.1, from coordinate 51,171,149 downwards.
TAGTGAAAATACCACCGCTCATCCGTGATCAGACTTAGCTGGGGTGCTGCAACTGAAGAGTATCAAATAGAGTGCAAAAAAGCAGCATCTGCACACTCAAATCTGTGCAAAAAACGATGTTTATTCCAAGCTTTCAGTCCCCAGGCTATCGGACGATGTAAACAAAAGCTGTATGACAAGTTTGTATGACGCAGTTTGACGAGGCTGAAAGCGCACAGGGTTGCCAGATGGGATTGACAATTTACAGCCTAAACTTTCTATAACCTCAAAATCAAGTAGCCCATTCAGCGGTAACCCGCCCCATCTGGCAACCCTGGACGCAACCCTGGACACGAAATGCATTTTGGGGATTCTAGTATGCCAAAAGTGTCCATCGTAACAAACTTCAATTTTCCCGGAAGTAATTGCTCGCCTACTAAATTTCTCGCATACTCAAATCTCGCATACTGTAGTGTGAACGCACTACATACTCAAAATCTACGTCATCTAGTATGAGTAGTATGCTAGTATGCTATTCCGAACACAGCCAGTGAGTGAAGATACACACAGGGGAAAGACGTGACAAGAGACAATGGTCGGAGAAATAAGTGAGTCAGAGAAAAGTAATTTCACATGACGTGCTCTAAAAAGAGAAAAGTAGACAACGAAAACAGAGCTTTTAATCAAGAATGGACAGGCTCTTACATATTCATTCTTCCAATGGGCAGTGGGAAAAGTAGGTATTATTCAATTGTTAAGACGTATTGTTTATTATACAATTGGTTGAGACTGGTAAGATGTGAAATTATGCAGTTGACAAAAAAGAAGAGGAAGGGAAACTCAAGCTACACTTTTTATTTCATTTTTCTACAATTAAGCATTTTATTTTAAGATGCACATTTTTCAAAAGCTCCATCTATTTTTACATTTAAATGCAGCCCTTATTTTACTTGAAATGAGAAAATCAAATGTATTAATTATTAGTTTACTTTTAGTACTTTACTTTTATAATACCCCCAGTTCAATGTGAACATTTACAATAAATATTGTTGAAATATTATTGAATTGTACTTTATTTATTTGATTTGACAGTCAGTTGTCGACTACATACAGACATTGATACAACTACTAGGCTACATCTATGTGTGTGTGTGTGTGTGTGTGTGTGTGTGTGTGTGTGTGTGTGTGTGTGTATATCTATATATATCAGTGGAGGCTCCTCCATAGAGGTGGAGGAGGCCTGGCCTCCTCAATAATTTGAGAGAAGAGAGAGATTTTAAAAAGCAATAATTATATTTATTTTATTTATTTATTTAACAAAAAACATATATATTATATATATATATTAATATTATTTCCGTTTTGTTCATAAATCTGAAGTTTTCCATGGCTAAAACCCAATATTGCAATTGTAAAGCACCTACAGGCCAGAATCCCTCTCCGTTTGTATTGAGGGAGGCCAGGCCTCCCCCAGGAAAGTGGTTTCTCATAGAAGTCAATGTAATGCAATTTTTTTCATGGCAATATGTGATTGGCCAAATCACTGAAAATGGGTGGGCAGAGGAGGCCTGGCCTCACCATGCATTGAGTCCAGGGCTGAAAGATTGACATTTTGTTCGTCCAATCACATGAAACCATTTTGACAATTCGCCAGTCACTTCAGTCAAATAAACACTCGCCATAGTGGCTACGACACGTAGCAGGACACGTCTAGAACACCCATGGCTATTATCCCTGAAAATAATAGCTCATTTGGCCAAATACTTTTGCTTAAAATGACCTCGGAAGTCGGCGAGATTCTGGCGCGATTTATACATCGAATAGGATTTATCCTAACAACATTTAGGATTTATTGAACAGTTTTATTTTTAATGTAGTCGATTTCGTTTTATTAAGTCAATTTAATATTCTTCTATAAGAACAGGGAACATTCCATCGCGAGTGAAGCGAGCAAGCGGAAAAAAATTGGCCTCCTCAATTCTGGAAGTCACCAGCCTCCACTGATATATATATATATATAGGTACACACATACACAGAGACGTCTACACCTTGTGCACACACACCTATACACTACACACTCAAAGACACCATCAATCTCAGCTGACCTAAATAAATTACTTTGTGACCTGTGCACATCTGTCCATGAAACGGGCAACTTGTCCTCGCTCCATAATGATGGTGTGTGAATGAATGGTCAGTGTGAATCCAGTCCTGACTCTGTGTCCTGATCCTTTGGTCTAATTGGTTGGTTTACAGATAGACAGGTAGACAGAGCCAGCCCATTGGTGGGGGACGGTGGGCAGGTAGGTGGGGTTTATGCTGATTGGTCGCTTGGCATGGAAAACGCTCAGCATGGCATGGTGCCCAGTGCCCACCCGTGTCACCTGGTCAATGCCCACCTGTCTAACACACTCTGCCTCTAACCTGGGTTGTGTGTGTGTGTGTGTGTGTGTGTGTGTGTGTCGTGTGTTTGTATCTTTCATATAACGTATAACATGTTTGTTTGTGTATTGTAAGTGAGGAAATGTGTGTCTGTCTGTGTTTCGTGTGTGTCTTTGTTTCGTGTGCGTGTGCGATGTGCGTGTGCGCGCGTTTGCGTGAATGTGTCATCCAATCCTGTCCTGTCATCCGTGCTGCTCTGGCTGGGTTGGGTTGTGGTGGTGAGCACTTTGCTTTGGTGTTCCTAACAAACACACATCGCTCTCTTCTTTCCCCCACGCCTTCACACGCCTCTGTTCTCCCCTCTACAGGACGCTTGAAAATGACTGCTTGAGGGCCTCCAGTGGATCCATCTGGAACCCACCCGGACACTGACCTTTGGACCATCTGAACAGGGAGGGTGTTAACCAGCACCCTGGCCCACCAATAGAGACGCTGCTTTGGGAACAACCTACCTGCTACCTACCTGCCCCACCCTCGTCCCTCTGCTACCTACCTGCCCCACCCTCGTCCCTCTGCTTATCTCAGCCAAAAGGTGAGAGCCGCAGGACATGGTGATGAGGAACTGACCAATCAGTGAAATTACCCTTTTAGAGCTATAAGAGGGAGAGTGATCTGAACTTTGACCTGTTTTCCTGGTCCCCTTGTGCTCCAGCCCAGGACTGTATCTCAATACTATGAAATGGACTCCTTTCCCTATCTCCTCCTCTTCCCTATCCTAACCACTGACTGGTGAGGTGACTGGATATGATCTTCACCACATTGCCAGGACTATTTTTCCACCTCATTGCAAGGACTGTCATACAGCCACCTGTCACCTCGTGTGTGGCTTCCATACATTACCTGATGATGTTGGGCAGCGGGAGACGAGTGACCATGGACCCTAAAAAAGGCCTAAACACACCTGTCTCCCCTTCACCATTCACCTAGCAACCTGAACTTGTCTCTGTTCTCTCATTGGCCATTGGACACGTTTTCCCACGTCCCTCACCACACAGACACACCCTCTCAGCCCTAGTGCTAACTCCCATCGCCTAACAACAGTATAAACTCTCCAATCACAGTATTTCTGGGTAAAAATGCACTTTAAACAAGGCTGTTACCTTCTTGATGCTTTCTAACATACAGTAAACAATTCCAGCTATGGATTTATCATATACAGTATAATATCTGTGTTTTGAGATTGTTGTGTTTTAATCCCTTCTGGTCTCCATGTTTGTTGTATTTTATTTTTATTTTATTTTATTTTAATGGGGGTTTCCATCCTGGTCTCCTCGCACACATTTCCCCTCATCCAATCAGGGTACTCCACAGATACGGAGCAGGACTTATAGCAGTCCAATAGGATGCGTGCAATAAGAGAGAAGTGTGCAGAGGGATGATCTTCCTGTTTAGATGTAGAGATGTTTTAGATTAGGATTCTCTGAAGCAATACAGCACTGCATGGGAACACAGTTCCTGTTTGTGTTGTTGTCTCTCGTACGAAGCTAATAAAGCTAGATAGATTCAAACCCCATGCCAGACAGGAAATGCCTTTCCTGCTAAGGGACACCACAGCTAGTGGTAGAAGTTGTCACTACCACACAGATCTAGGATTAGTCTACCCCTCCAACATTCTAACTGTATCAATCAGGGTAGAGAACACAACTCGGATCTTAGGTCAGTGTCTATGGGCAACTTCATCTCACTCCCTTTTGACTGACCACAATCAGCCAATGACAACGGACCTCACAGAACAAACATGTAGCCATGGGAACTGCCGCTGGATTGTGGGTAGAGTAACGTGTCATCAATGCTGTAAATGCAGTCAATGTAAATAGGAATGCTTAGTAAATGTGATTAACAACTAATCGACAACGTTTCGTTAATGTTAAACCAATGTTACTTCCTCACAATCCCCCTCAACATGAGAGGAATGCTGAGGAGACGTTGTGTGTTGGTTGTTGATGCTATATTTCTGCTTGCTTGTCTGTTGTTGTTGATGTACTGTAGGTTTCTATGTAGTCTTGTTTTTGTACACCCTTTTTAATAAACATGCAAAACCAAATGAAATGAAACTGTCTCCTCTTGCAGTCTCTTTATACTGAAAACAGAGGCTAACTCAGAGGGTTGAAAGCTATTCAATGCTGCAGACAGAAAAACATTGTATCGGTTCTTTTCTCTGGCCTGTATGACAGTGGCATCATGTGTGTTCTGTGTGAATGCCCTGAAACACTGCACTTTCCTGAATGAGCCAGAAGACTCTAGAAGTCATTTGTTAAGGGATACTGCCCTCTAGTGGACACAACGGGCCACATTGCAACTGAAGACTGAGTCTACACATGCTCAGTGTTTCCTCTATATGCATTTATTCGTGGCGGGCCGCCACGAATGAATTTCCTCCGCCACTAATAATTGATTCAGACCACTGGCGGACTCGGGGGGGGGGGGGGGGGCGACCGCCCCTCCTGGTGCCCCCACAGTTGAAAAACGTCCCGCTTAAGTGCGTGGCAAAAATGAGAGGATGTGCCCTATTGGTGCCCCTCCAATGGTGTAAACTTGACCATGTGCCCCCACAGTTGAAAAACGTCCCGCTTAAGTGCCCTTTTGCGTGGCAAAATTAGAGGATGTGCCCTATTGGCTGCCCTTCCAATGGTCTAAACATGACCATGTGCACTGAACAGTCTGAGTCCGCCACTGATTCAGACAGTCCACTTTGATTCAGGCTGCGCAGAAAGGCAGCGAGTTATTATGACTGGAGAACAGAAAAAAAGCAAGCTAGATTTAGGCCGCTTCCAGACCTACATTTCGTTACGATTTAGGGCGTAGTTAGTTACAATATGTTGCAATTAACTTCGTCGTTTGTGTTCGCACTGCAATCGAGACTGAATCGCTCTCAACAGGCGCGCGCCGCGAGGCGACGCGCTTTCAAAACAGTTTTGTGATTGGTCCGAATTTAGTGGGACATTTGGATTTCAGGAAATCACTCTCCTCTCTCTCTCTCTCTCTTCGCCCGTCGCCGGTCCCTTTAATACCGTATTATATCCTAATCGAAAATGCAACATCATCAGCGACGACTGTGGGTTATTGCATTTACTGCTGTTCTCTGGTTCATGTTCTTATACCAGTGCTCAGTATAGAGTATTTTAAATGAACATTCGTAATGTATGTCTCTGATGTTCATGGTCAATTAAATCAGCCTATTTTGTGAAACAAATAATGTTCCCGCTAATGGGTTAACCGAGCATTCTCGCACCTAACGCTAGCTTCGAACTATTCATAGCAATATGCACGGGGCAAAAATAATCTATTGCCTCTAAAATCACCACGAACAGAACGGCGGAGGTACGGGTAAGCAGGGCTCATATTGGTGTCCTCAAAGGTAAGAGTTGGTTTTCTTTAACTCAACTGATAGCATTACCTTGCTGTTGTTGTTTACCGAATGCTCCCTCTGACTGTCACACTGTGATTTTACTTGTGTAAACAGTTAATGAGTAACATTAGCCGGTGTTGTGCGTGTACTCTCATGTAGGCCTACTTCATATTGATGAGCTGATGATCTTTCATTGTGTGTGTGTACAATGTATTTATGTGACACTGTCAGTCACAAGTTTATATTCTACGGATGTTGTTCAGTGCTGGATGCGCGTTCCCAGTTCCATGTGTACTCTACTCTTGTGTACTTTATATTCGATGAGCTGATTATCTCTCGTGTACTTCATATTCGATGAGCTGATGATCTTTCTGTGTGCGTGTGTGTGTCATGCGCGTTCTGAATGTTCCACTGCAGCTGTAGGATATATTGGTATTTGATCACCTTCTATATAAAATCACCTGCTCGGCTTTAATGACTTAACTGCAATAAAAAAAATAAGAATTGTTACCCTCTAGTTTTTGGTGAAATTACGTCTTTGTTTTGAGCGCCAGTGCGCGTTTTATGCGCGCTCTGCGGCGAAAAATGACCGCTCTGCCACTAATGTGAAAAATCCTGGAGGGAACACTGAGGCCCTGTCCACACCTATACGTTTTTTTGATAAACGTGGATTTTTATATTCGTTTTGGGGGGGGAAATCCTGGAGGGAACACTGAGGCCCTGTCCACACCTATACGTTTTTTTGATAAACGTGGATTTTTATATTCGTTTTGGGGGGTTCATCCAGATGCAAACGAGTTTTTGCCCCCTGAAAACGAAGATGTTTAAAAACGCCTGCCAGAGTGAAGATTTTTTTAAACGCTGTATATTCGCCGTATATATTTGACGTGTGGACGAGTTTTTTGTATTTGTCACATCGTCCTGCGCGTATATTTCTATGATCATGCGCACTGCAGCTGTTTGCTGTTCCCTCCAACGTCATATCCTGGCACCAGTAACTACTTTGTTTACAACAGGCAACGGTGGTCGAGGCTACACAAGCGAGGAAAATGGATGTGAACAAAGTGCTTCTAGTTCTTTCACTGTTAACTTGACTTTCAACCTGTTTACAGATAAATGCACAGTTAATGATCGAGAACATTGAGAGACAGAGGCGTCTGATTGGCCAGCGGGGCTATGGGGATAAAATTATATCGCCGATTACTGGTGTGGAATGCTCAATGACGGCGTTTATATTGCGTTTAAACATGCTGGTGTGGACGGTAATATTTTTATATACGAAAAACGTTTATCAAAAAAACGTATTGGTGTGGACGTAGCCTAAAACTGAAATGCCCCAAAACCAGGTACCCAGAGACCTTACCAACAAACCCCAAAGGAACCCAAATCATAAGGAAGGAAGAGAGAGAGAGCTGAGGACACCCATCTCATATATATATCCCCAGCTCCCCAAACCCAGGTGACACCACTCAGCCTAACGACCCACCCACTCTGCCCAGGCATTTGTTACACACCCGAAGGTAGTAACACATAAGGGAGTCCACACATGTGTTTAAATGATACAATTAAAGTTTTATTTAAGTAAAGGAACCAAAATAAACTAAATAACATGTATATGATTATGGATAAGAATCAGTAGTGTAGGCCATGAGTGAATGGTTGTATAATGTATAATGTATGTGTAAGAGGTGTATGGATGTATGTAGTGTAAAACTGAAAGGCCCCAAAACCAGGTACCCAGAGACCTTACCAACAAACCCCAAAGGAACCCAAATCATACGGAAGGAAGAGAGAGAGCTGAGGACACCCATCTCATATATACATCCCCAGCTCCCCAAACCCAGGTGACACCACTCAGCCTAACGACCCACCCACTCTGCCCAGGCATTTGTTACACATGAAGGTAGTAACAAATAAGGGAGTCCACCAGTGGCGGCTGGTGCTAACATTTTTGGGTGGGGCACAGCAGTGTTTCCTCCAGGATTTTTCACATTAGTGGCGGGGGGGTCCTCATTTTCTTTTCGCGCGCACGATTTTTTACGCGTGCACGCGCATAAAACGCACTGGCGCTCAAAACAAAGACGTAATTTCACTTTACCCACGCAATACCCACTTAAACATGTGTGAGGATACGTAACGGCGTTTTGTGACAGAACTTTCACTTTCATTCATGAAATTCACCCTGTCTGTGTTACTGTTTACACAAGTACACTCACAGTGTGACAGTCAGATGGAGCATTCGGTAAACAACAACAGCAAGGTAATGCATCAGCTGAGTTAAAGAAAAACAGCTCTTACCTTTGAGGACACCAACATGAGCCGTGTTTACCCGTACCTCCGCCGTTCTGTTCGTTAAATAGGCTGATTTAATTGACCATGAACATCAGAGACAGACATTACGAATGTTCATTTAAAATACTCCGGAAGCCCGGAAGTCCGGAAAACCGGAAGTCAGAAGTCCTCTGCATAATGCATTGTCTGCAATACAACCGGTTATTCAGGACGCACATTTTTGCGCCCCAGCCTAGAAATAGACACAGCCAATTGGAGCGCTGCTACAGCTCACGTGTAAGCGAAAAGTATTCGGCCTGCCATAGACTGGCATTGACCGGCGCCCCGCGACTCCTCCTATGTATTTTAACAGTGAATTTTACACACACACAGATAAAATGTTTATTGTATTGGAGGATTTTTAATGAATGCTGTTAGGCGCAGACAGAATATCAGCCGCATTTTGTGAATAAACAATGTTTATTTAAAAAAAAAACTTTTACAAATCGCAACTAGGAAGTGAAGGTGGGGGCGGCGCCCCAGCGCCCTCTATCGGCCAGCCGCCACTGGAGTCCACACATGTGTTTAAATTATACAATCAGGGCTGCCAAGTCTCACGCAATTACTCTATTTCTCACGGCGAGAAATAACAATTTGTTTTACGGGACTTTTATTTTTGAAATTCCTTGAAAGAAAGCTACTGGACATGAGTTTCGTGACGTCCTCTTTCTGCACTCGCGTTATTATGCGTTATATACTCGACTGTTAAATGCCGACCCACATACCTGCCTAGGGAGTTTAACGCGGTGCTAATTACATGTGTGTATATAGCGCCTAGCTCAGACAGCAAAGTAGCATTGGCGCGACTATATGACGTCATTAGTAGCCAACAAAGTACTGATCCACAGGCTATTCACATCATAGCGGGGGACTTTAATCATGTCGACCTGAAGGCAGTACTACCCAAGTTCTACCAGCATGTAAAATGTGCAACGAGAGGAGAAAAAACACTGGATAAGGTATACACCAACATCAAACGTGCTTACAAGGCTAGTCCGCTAGCTCATCTAGGCATGTCTGACCATGTGTCAATCCTCCTGATTCCTGCATACACTACAATGGGGAAAAGTGCTCCCACCACCACTAAGACTGTCAGAACCTGGCCAGAAGGGTCCGCTCCACTGCAGATCTGCCTAAATGACACCCTATGGCAGGAATATGAGCATGAGGACCTGGAACAGTACACGTCGTCGGTTCTGAACCACATAGTGAACTGCACCAACTCAGTCACCGTGGACAAACGGGTCCGGGTCTACCCCAACACGAAGCCATGGATGACTGGGAAGGTCCAAAAACTGATAAATGAGAGGGACAACGCCTTCTTCGCAGGGAAGCGCACACCGCTGTACAGCTCCACCAGGGCCAACCTAAAGCGCGGCATCAAAGCGGCCAAGGCAGAGCACAGAGAGAAGATTGAGGAATGCCTCCTGAGCAACGACTCCAGGCGGATGACAAACTTCAGAGCCAACAGGCTCACAGCCGCAGAGGACGACCCCCTGCTGGCGGGAAAGCTGAACACCTTCTACGCCCGGTTCGACGAGGGGCGAACGGAGGTAACCACAACACAAACACCACTCTCTCCAGCTCTCAGCAGCCTCACCCTCACAGAGCACGAGGTGAGACGCGTACTGAAGGCGGTGGACCCCAGGAAAGCCTCGGGGCCGGATGGCGTCCTGGGACGGGTGCTGAGAGACTGCGCCGACCAGCTGGCCGGGGTTTTCACCAACATCTTTAACCAGTCCCTGTCCCAGGCCACCGTCCCACCCTGCCTGAAAACCTCAACTATCATCCCAGTCCCGAAGAAAAGCACGGTGAGCTGCCTAAACGACTACCGCCCGGTGGCACTCACACCAATCATCATGAAGTGCTTCGAGAAACTAGTCCGGGCCCACATACTCACACGCCTCCCGCCCAACCTGGATCCATACCAGTTCGCCTACAGAGCCCACAGGTCCACAGAGGACGCCATAGCGACGACTCTCCACGCCACTCTATCCCACCTGGAGAGGGGAAACAGCTACGCGAGACTGCTCTTCGTGGACTTCAGCTCCGCCTTCAACACCATCCTTCCAGACAGGCTAGTGACCAAACTACTAGACCTGGGTCTATCACACTCTATATGTGCGTGGATCAAGGACTTCCTGACCGACCGCCCCCAGAGGGTGTGGGTGGTTCCCCACACCTCCACAGCCCTCAGCCTCAGCACTGGGTCACCCCAGGGCTGCGTGCTAAGCCCCATCCTCTACAACCTCTACACCCACGACTTCACCCCCGTCCACCCCAGCAACTACATCGTAAAGTTTGCAGACGACACCACCGTGGTGGGATGTATCTCGGGGGGGGACGAGGCGGCGTACAGGGATGAGGTAGAGCAACTGAGCAAGCTGTGCAAGATTAACAACCTGCTGCTAAACAAGTCAAAGACCCAGGAATTCATCGTAGACTTCAGGAGGAAAAAGTCCGAGATCCAGCCCCTGCTCATCGACGGAGAGAGCGTGGAGAGAGTCTCAACCCTCCGATTCCTGGGACACAACATGCGGGATGACCTGGCCTGGAAGGACAACACTAAAGGCACCATCAAGAGGGCACAACAGCGGCTATACACCCTGAGATGCCTCAGGAAACAACACAACAAGCAGGAGATACTGGTGGCCTTCTACCACGGCGCAGTGGAGAGCATCCTCACCTTCGGCATCTCCAACTGGTTCCACAGCTGCACAACAGCGGAGAGAAACGAGCTACAGAGAGTCGTGAGAACAGCACAGAAGATCACCGGCGCCCCCCTCCCCTCTCTGGAGGAGCTGTACAACACACGCTGTCTCAGGAGGGCCTCCAAGATCTCCAAGGACCCGACCCACCCTGGGCACGTACACTTTGTCAAGCTGCCCTCGAACAGGAGGTACAGGACCCCGGCCGCTAAGACAAACAGACTGAAGGACTGCTTCTACCACAGGGCCGTCAAGGCCCTGAACACAGAAAAGGCCTAAGTTCTGGGCCCAGGACAGTCCGGACGGATTGTATGGCAGCTAGTGCTGAGGCACAAACATGTACATTTTCAAGCCTGCAAACTGTGACACTTTAAAATAATGTGAAAAAATAATTTTTGTGCAATATGACAACCCTAGTTGACTATCTGTGCAGTATAGTACAGTGGATTGTGTACATAGCCTTTATTGATGTAAACCAGCTCCTTACCTTTGTGTTAGGAAGAGAGAGCGAGCTGAGGACACCCATCTCATATACTGTATATATGAGATGGGTGTCCTCAGCTCTCTCTCTCTCATCCTTCCGTATGATTTGGGTTCCTTTGGGGTTTGTTGGTAAGGTCTCTGGGTACCTGGTTTTGGGGCCTTTCAGTTTTACACTACATACATCCATACACCTCTTACACATACAACA
>NC_137688.1:51147148-51149648 GCF_963989245.1 Nansenia antarctica | reverse complement strand
AAACCACGTGACCTTTGGAAGCTACTTAATAGCCAACTAGGTTGCAGTCAAAAACTCAAAACCAGGTCTACAAACATCAGCATAAAATCTGGTGATTCTCTCCTTACAGACAAGCTGGATGTGGCTAAGTGCTTAAACACTTTCTTTACAACCATAGCCACTAAATTAGTTAACAACCTACCACCCCACTCAGGGCGTTATGGTGTAGAGCACATCCGTGAGTTCTACAATAAACTGGGTGTACGCAATGATGATTTTAAACTCTCCATGGTGTCAAACGATGAGGTGTTTAAAAAGCTAGGCGCTCTACACTCAGAAAAGGCCACGGGCCATGACAATATTCCAGCCAGATTTCTAAAAGACTCAGCTGCCTCCATTACCCCAATCATCACCCACATAATAAACCTCTCCATCAAACAGGGACACGTCCCCCTTGACTTTAAAATAGCAAGGGTAACCCCACTGTATAAAAAAGGAAGCAAATTAGACCCAGGCAACTACCGACCTGTTTCTATTCTTAATTCCATCTCGAAACTTATGGAAAAAATAGTTTATGAACAGGTCGATAGGTACCTTACCGAAAAAAAGCTGATGTATGAATTTCAATCAGGATTCAGAACATCCCATTCCACTGACACATGCCTTCTCTATTTGAACGACCACATCAACCATGAGGTGGACTCGGGCAAGTACTGCGGCATGGTCATGCTGGACCTCCAGAAGGCCTTCGACACAGTAGATCACCACATATTGTTAGATAAACTGAAAGCAATTGGGTTCGATAGAACATCGGTGAGCTGGATGCAATCATACTTAGAGGGGAGGGAACAGGTGGTTAGTGTGAACGGAACACTGTCCCCCCCCCTCCCAGTGACCTGCGGCGTTCCACAAGGAAGCATTTTGGGACCTTTACTGTTCCTAATATATGTGAATGACATGTCATCAGCATGTGATTGCAATTTGTTCCTGTTCGCGGATGACTCGGCTCTGCTGGTCTCTGACAGGGACATATTGCAGGTGGAAAAAGCGCTAAGCACTGAACTGAGTAGAATCTGCATCTGGCTAGCTGACAATAAACTATCAATACACCTAGGTAAAACTGAAACCATCCTATACGGATCCCCATCTAAACTCAGAAAGGCTGAAAATTTTAAAATAAAAGTGGGTAACATTAATATCACAAGAAAAGAGGATATTACATACCTGGGCTCCATCTTAGAGGCAAATCTTTCCGGAGATAAAATGGCAGCAAAAGTAATCAAAAAAGTGAACCATAGAACTAGATTCCTGTACAGGATATCCTCACTTGTCAGTAAAAACACACTGAGGACCCTATCAGGAGCTCTCATTCAATGTCACTTCGACTATGCCGTAACATCATGGTACTATAGAACCACAAAGGCCCATAAAACAAGACTCCAGACAGCCCAAAATAAACTGGTTAGGCTTCTGCTAAGCCTCAACCCTAGGACACATCTAACCGCTGCTCATTTTTTGAGCCTTGATTGGCTACGAGTAGTTGACAGAGTGCAGCAGCTTGCACTGGGCCTGGTCTTCAAGATACGCTACACCACAAAGACACCCAAGTACCTGTCAACATACTTCCAAAAAGTGAACAACGTCCACACATACAACACCAGAGGAAGCTCCACGAACCACGTTCAACCGCGTTGCACCACAAACAAGGGGTTAAACTCGTTTGCTAACTATGCAGTAAAAATGTGGAACGCCCTTCCTATAATCTTAAAGGAGTGCAAAACAATGCCCACCTTCAAAACCACTCTCAAAAAACATTTACAGGAGGCTGCAATCCGTAACTGGACCCTCTAAATCAAAAATCAGATTAAAAGACCCGAACTACCCACTGTACATACTTTGTGTTTTGTCCCCCGCCCCCACCTGTGGTGTATGTCCCCACCTGTCCTACCCGCTGTACATACCTTATGTTTTGTTGTATTGTTCTTCCCATGATGGATGTGTGTTTATCTTGTAGATAGTAATAGTTATTTGTCTGTATTATCATGTAGATAGTACTAGCTTTTTTGTCTGTCTTACATGTAACGATGAATTGAGAATCAAGGACCCCAATTGAAATAAGCCAGTGGCTTTCTTGGGTTTTTATCCTGTTAGTTGACCTTGTATGTAATATGTACTTTCATGTACCTACTTCTGCAAATCTTCTAATAAAGTTTTCAATCAATCAATCAAAACAGACAGACAGACACACACACAGACAGACAGACACACAGACAGACAGACACACAGACAGACAGACACACAGACACACAGACAAACACACAGACAGACACACACACAGACAGACACACAGACAAACACGCACACAGACAGACAGACACACACAGACAGACACACAGAAAGACAGACAGACAAACAGACACACAGACAGACACACAGACAGACAGACATACAGACACACAGACAGACAGACACACAGACAGACAGACAGACACACAGACTTACAGACAGACAGACAGACACA
>NC_137688.1:51102148-51117148 GCF_963989245.1 Nansenia antarctica | reverse complement strand
CACACAGACAGACACACACACAGACACACACACAGACAGCCAGACATACAGACACACAGACTGACTGACAGACAGACAGACACACAGACAGACTGACAGACAGACAGACACACAGACAGACAGACAGACACACAGACTGATAGACAGACAGACAGACACACACACAGACAGACACACAGACACACAGACAGACAGACAGACACACAGACAGATACACAGACAGACAGACAGACAAACATACACACAGACAGACAGACACACAGACAGACAGACACACAGACACACAGACAGACACACAGACAGACAGACAGACACACAGACAGACAGACAGACACACACACAGACAAACACACACACAGAAAGACAGACAGACACACAGACAGACACACAGACACACAGACAGACACACAGACAGATACACAGACAGACAGACAGACAGACACACAGACAGACAGTTAGACAGACATACACACAGACAGACAGACAGACACACAGACAGACATACATACAGACAGACAGACACACAGACAGACACACAGACAGATAGACAGACACACAGACAGACACACAGACAAACAGACAGAGAGACAGACACACAGACAGAGACACAGACAGACACACAGACAGACACACACACAGACAGACAGACAGACACAGACACACAGACAGACAGACAGACAGACACACACACAGACAGACACACAGACAAACAGACAGACACACAGACAGACACACAGACAGACAGACAGACAGACACACAGACAGACAGACAGACATACACACAGACAGACACACACACAGACAGCCAGACATACAGACACACAGACAGACACACAGACTGACAGACAGACAGACACACAGACAGACAGACAGACAGACACACACACAGACAGACACACACACAGACTGACAGACAGACAGACAGACACACAGACAGACACACAGACAGACAGACACACAGACAGACACACAGACTGACAGACAGACACACAGACAGACACACAGACAGACAGACACACAGACAGACACACAGACAGACAGACAGACATACAGACAGAAACTCAGACAGACACACAGAAAGACAGACTGACAGACAGACAGACACACAGACACACAGACAGACACACAGACAGACAGACAGAGAGACAGACACACAGACAGAGACACAGACAGACACACAGACAGACAGACACAGACACACAGACAGACAGACACACAGACAGACACACAGACAAACAGACAGACACACAGACAGACAGACAGACAGACAGACAGACAGACACACAGACAGACACACAGACACACAGACAGAGAGACAGACAGACAGACACACAGACAGACAGACACACAGACAGACAGGTAGACAGACACACAGACACACAGACAGACACACACACAGACAGCCAGACATACAGACACACAGACTGACTGACAGACAGACAGACACACAGACAGACTGACAGACACACAGACACACAGACAGACAGACAGACACACAGACTGACAGACAGACAGACAGACAGACACACAGGCAGACAGACACACAGACACACAGACAGACAGACACACAGAAAGACACACAAACACACCGACAGACAGACAGACAAACAGACAGACACACAGACAGACACACACACACAGTCAGACAGACAGACAGACAGACAGACACAGAGACAGACACACAGACAGACAGACACACAGACAGACACACAGACAGACATACAGACAGACAGACAGACAGACAGACACACAGACAGACATACAGACAGACAGACAGATAGACAGACACACACACAGACAGACAGACACACAGACAGACAGACACACAGACAGATAGACAGACAAACAGACAGACAGATAGACACACAGACAGACACACAGACAGACAGACACACAGACAGACAGACAGACACACACACAGACAGACAGACAGACAGACAGACAGACAGACAGACACACAGACACAGAGACAGACAGACAGACAGACACACAGACAGACACACAGACAAACACACACACAGACAGACACACACACAGACAGACACACAGACAAACACACACACAGACAGACACACTCACAGACAGACAGACAAACAGACACACAGACAGACACACAGACAGACAGACAGACAGACACACAGACAGACACACAGACACACAGACAGACACACAGACAGACAGACACACAGACAGACAGACACACAGACACATAGACAGACAGACACACAGACAGATACACAGACAGACAGACAGATAGACAGACAGACACACAGACAGACAGACACACAGACAGACAGACAGACAGACAGACACACAGACAGACAGACACACAGACACAGAGACACACAGACAGACACACAGACAGACAGACAGACAGACACACAGACAGACATACAGACAGACAGACAGATGGACTGTAAGGCGATCAACTTCTCCAGAATCGATTTAATTGAGTCGTCACTTACAAGCGAGTTCGTTTAATCTCAACGAGACGTCCTTGATATAACTTCTTAAGATGATATGATCCAATCAAATATTAGGCACCACTACTGAACTGTTCATTAAGATAATATTTATTCAAGCACATCAGCAAGCAATAATAGTTCATTTCCATGGAAAAGTGTCTTATCTAGCTTCACCTCTGCAGGCCTATCTCAGCTAGCCGTCAACAAGTTAACTGCAGTGGCTCCACCAAAAACAAGAGCCCCTCTCACCTCCGTACATAGTCCTTTATACAATTCATCAAACATTTTGGGCTGGGTGATGCCCCCCCCCTCTATCTGGTAGTTTTCCAAGTGTCAGCACAAATCCGTTGCAGCTGCAGAAAGTCTTCTCGTTAGCATTGGCCTTCAATTCTTCTCTTGTGTGGGTGCGAGAGTGTATGTATGTTATCAGCTTGAGTGTCCTGCTAGCGTCTCGTTCCCATGGTGATATCGTACTTTGTATGAGCAGAGCATTGTGTCAGTGTCCTTATCAGAATGTCTTGTTATCAGAATGTCTTGTGAAAACACAACTATTGAAGTTACACAGTAATATTAGGATTCGATTTACAAGTTAGAAGAATAGACTTATCATTAATCATTAGTTATGAAAGTACAGAAAAATAGAATATTATAACAGCAGGTGTAAAATGGTTGTTAGCACATAGGTAAAAATAAGTAATTTACAGGCAGTTTGAATCATAAAACGTTCTTTTAGTCAGGAGCTTGTATTTCTTCTTGTCGCTCAAAAACAGAACCTCTCTTTTGGCTTTGCGTGACCTTCCTATTGTTCTCAACTGACCGCATTCACATATTATTTAAATGAGCACATAGTACATGATTTATCACTTCTAGTGATTTTAATACAAATTCCCAACAAATCCCCCCTTTGGTCATTAAACAAAATTATGACCATTACAGAGAATTTGTAGCCAGAAATGGTGAGATGGGTCGTAGACCGCAAATGCCTTTATTTACACCATTCCTTCACAAACCTCCATAATTACAACAGATCTTCAACTCCTGTATCATGATCCATGATCTCCTCACCCTCCAACAGTGACTGCTGCTGTTCAGCAATAAGCATTTGTAATTGTCTCTGTGTACCAACATCAACCTTGGTTAGGGCCGCAGTAATCAGTCGCTGGGTCAGGCCTATAATGCAAGGGATAGCCAAACAGGATCAACAATGTGGCAGAGATGAGGAGGGCAGTGAGCATAGACATAGCCAGATTTTTTCATTTAACAAAACAGTCACCAATAACAGTGCTAACTCAAGCGTTTGCATACACCTCTTGTAAACATCCTCATCACCATCTACCAAATTTCTCATTATCAGCGCCCAAGTGTCTCGCACCGACCCATGAGTGGGACCATGTGCCTCAGCACCAATAACATTAATTAGACCTGCACGGGCCACTATTCTTCCGTCATGCTTTGCGTCACCCCCCTTGTTACCCACACTGACCTTTCTTGGGGGGAGGCGGCCCCCTGTATGTCATCTATAGTCTGTACAGAGCATTTAGGTTTGTCTAGCTGGATTGAGACCAGCTGATGTTCTCTGGGGACATATCAATGGACTGCGCTTACATACCGCCTTTATCCAAAGCGCTTCAATGGCTTCTCATTCACCAACACACACATTCACACACCAATGGTGGCAAGCTGCCATACAAGGCGCTGGCCCTGGGAGCAATTCGGGGTTCAGTGTCTTGCCCAAGGACACTCTGACATGTGGCCTGCCGGGGCTCGAACCGCCGATCTGCCAACCTTGCGATCATTAGATGGCGGCTCTACCTCCTGCATCACAGCCACCCCCTCCTGATTTAGCGGCTGCATCTGCAGCATAATTTCCTTTTTCTTCGTCTGTGTCGGCTTTCGAGTGTCCCTTCAGCGGTGCCTCTAATCTAAAGGCAGATATCTATGGGGTGAGCCCCCACCTTTCCAAACATGTCTGCTACAGGTTTACTGAAATTGCCTGGCAGGCACGCATTCTAAGGAAGCAAAACAAATTGCAAGGCATTTTGGACAAGAAACTGTAAAGTGATGATTAGGCCCAATGGATCTCCTGAAACCTCCAAAGGGATTATGGTGAGAGAACAAATAATGACTGTGAAATACCTGAACAGACAAATGACTCAAATCTGAGTGGAAATACTTGAACAGACAATGACTGTCAAAATGGGAATGGACAAGGGTTATTAATTTCCACTAAACGATATAAATGATGATGAGTTTGGAGAAATGGGATCACTGGACTGTGTGAATTATAATCCAGCTGCACCTAAAAACTATGAAGAGTTGAACTTTGAAAACCTTTGATTTTACAGAGGACAAAATGTATGACATTGAGAACAACATCGACCACTTCTACAACAATAATAACATCGAACCACTTCTACAGCAATAATAACCGTCTGCAACTTTGAGTATTACACAGAGGAACAATTCAAAAGTGATATAATATTGGATGGTATTTTATCAACAATACACTTCAACAGTAGAAGTCTTTATAGAAACTTTAAGAAAACTAAGGACTATTTGAGACAGTTCACCAAGTTCAGCATCATTGCTGTATCGGAGACATGGCTCAGTAAAGAAAAAGAAGCCGATGTGGAACATGAGGACTATGAACTATTTACCTCCAACAGAACAAACAAGAAAGGAGTAGGAGTTGCCTTGTATGTAAATAATGACTGTGACTGTAAAATAGTAAAAAAAAAAAAAAAAAATGTCAATAACAATAGAAAACATTATGGATTGTGTCACTGTAGAAATAAAATAAGGAGAACTCTAAGACCATAATAATACACTTTGTATATAGAACTCCAGGATCCTGTCTTGACACATTCAAAGATATGATGGTTGATATGTATGATAAACTAAATGACAGAAAGACGGTCTTTGTATGTGGGGACTTAAATATAGATTTGTTGAACCCAAATGAACACAAAAAAAATGTTACAGACTTCATGGACACAATGTACAGTATATGTCTATTTCCTACCATCTTAAAACCGACTAGAATAACAAGTAACAGTGCTACTTTAATAGATAACATTTTTACCAATGAAATTGGGAGTAAAATAGTAAGTAGAATGCTATTACCGTAAATAAACAGAGCTGCCTATCAAGACCCAACTAACAAATTATTCATAAACCCCTATGATCTCAAATTCAAAGAATTGGTGGACTTCAAAATGGCACAAGTAAATCTACAAAGTAAAAAAAAATATATATAAGATGCTTCCAGACTTTATCCAGAGACTGTTCCAAGTTAGACAGACTCAGAGGAATATGTATATTTATGAAAACAAAGATTAAAACAAATGCAAAACAAAGATGTATAACATTTAAAGGAGCCTACCCATGGAACACCGCCGAAAAGGAAATGAAAATGTGCAGCACACCAAAAGGACTAAAAAAATCACAAAAAATAAGATGATTAACAAGTATAAAACAGAGGCATAAACACAGCCCTTGTTTGGTATCCTTGAACCCCCCCCGCCAACATGCGCAAGTAAAGTCCTGTTCACAAATGTTTCCCTGTCTTGACCATGCACTCATGAACATATTGCAGAAGTGCGTAGCATTAAGGCGTCCCACGTCGCCCCCCTTTCCCGTCCTGTTAAGCAGTCGTAGGCTTTTTCTAAGTGTAAAGGGTGATGTCCCTCATATATCATGGGGCCTTTAGTTCTATTCATACCGGGGCAGCATGTTCTCCCCCTCGTCCCATCCCTACTGGAGAATTTGAACAATTATCAGGCTAGTAGGGGGAGGGAAACAGAGTACTATCTCTAGGTTGTTTCAAGCAGACTAAACATGTCACATTAGAAATGGTGGATATTGTGTAGTTTACCCAGTTGTACCAAACATTTTAATTTGATTTGATTTGCTCTCCATTTATCTCGAACAAAAAACAACAAAAAACAACAAAAACAAACCCCAAAAAATAAATAAAAATACAAATAAAATAAGATATAATATTGAAATAAAATATATCTTCCTCGACATGGAAGCAACAGTCGGCAATGGCCCTGTTCGAGAAAAGACAGAAATAAACAAAACCCACCTGGTCCTGCCCCTTCCCCACAATATTATACCATTACGCAATAGATTATCTATCAATATCAATAATAATATGGCTATCCACTATAGCGAACCAGGAACCAAATATCCACAAAAATACCAGTTCACGTCATTCTCAAGCTCCTCCAACCTATATCCCTCCAAACCTCTCAATAGTATTACTTGTTTTCATTGTTACATCAAGGCCATTCCAAATGGCCACCCCACAAACTGAGATGCACCTGCCCCTGAGCGCTGCATGGACAACAGGCTGTTCTACATTCAATTTCCCTCCTAGACTACAACCCCCATCTCTGCTCATGAACAAAACAATTTTTGTAAGTTGCCAGGGACCTTATTTTGTGTTACTTTAAACATGAATCGTGCAGCTCTGAATTTACACTTCTCCAGACTTCAGTTTGACTTTCTTTTATTTTTTATATAATTGGTATGATCTCTATGAAGTACAATCCTTATAGCTCTTTTTTGCAATGTGCATATCTTTTGTAGGTTGGTTTAATATGCATTTCCCCAAACTTCAACACAATATGACAGATAGGACAGATAGGTACAATGAGTGTGCAATATAGAGTGTATAGTGATTTCTGATTTAAGATGTATTTAAT
Organism: Nansenia antarctica; assembly: GCF_963989245.1. Taxonomy (NCBI): domain Eukaryota; kingdom Metazoa; phylum Chordata; class Actinopteri; order Argentiniformes; family Microstomatidae; genus Nansenia; species Nansenia antarctica. The sequence continues at coordinate 51,109,974 of NC_137688.1, read as the reverse complement.
TTTACCCAGAACTCCCAAGCTTCTCGCAATCTTTGAGCACAGATATTTTCACTTTGTTTCCAGCAGAGTTTGTGGTCTATTTAAGACACCCAAAAACTTGATTTCATATACTCTATTGATTTAGACATTTTCAATTTCCAGATGGAGTTCTGTATTTATATTGCAATTTCCAAATAGCATGAATTTGGTTTTATTCAGATTTAATGATAGCTTGTTTGTCTCAACCCAGCATTTTACACCACAGGTAATATTTAAGCACCTTGATTTGTTCTGGCCTATTTGAACAAATTGCTGTCTATAACTAATATAGCTTTTAAGCCATTCAAGTGCGACCCCTCTGACACCATACCTGTCCATTTTTTAAAGTAGAATCTCATGATCTATTGTGTCGAATGCTTTTTTAAGGTCAATGAATATGCCCAATGCATATTTCTTTCTCTCTGTTGTTATTTGCTTCTACTAGCTCCATTAATGCCATGGCAGTAGATCTAGCTGTTCTAAAACCATACTGACTATCCATTAATAGTTGATGTTTTTCAATGAAATTGGCCAGTCTTTCATCATATAGTTTCTCTAACCCTAACCCTAACCGTAACTGTTATAATAAGGATACCGGTCTGTAATTGGTGAAGAGGTGTTTCACTTGGTTCCTTTAACATTATTTTTTATTCTCATCTAATAATTTGTTCTACTACTCCTTCTTACATATTCTCATAATACTAATTAGTTTGTTTTTGTATTTTTTATATTTAACCCCTGCCTCCTTCGTTTTATGCTGTATAAATACCCAACTAGAGTATTCTATTTCTTGTATTCATTTTTAATGTCCTTGGACATCCACAGATTTTCAGAATATTTATTCTTATTGCTACATTGTTTTAGTGGGCAGTTTTTTCATATAGAACTTTAAATGTTTTTAGCAATAACCCATACGCTTTGTCCACATCTAATTCTTCATATCACTCTTCCAATTCCATTTTACTAACTCATTTCTAAAAGCAGATATGGATTCCTCAGTTCTTATTCTCTTGTATGTCATTTCCTTTAACTCACTCTTCTTTCTATAATTACATTCATAAAATGAAAAGACAGGCAGGTGATCGCTAATATCATGGATTAATAGTCCACTTGTTGTGTTACTTTCCACATTAATTGATGTCATGAAATGCTTCTCGGAACCCAAACCCCCCCCTGGGACCCCAGTAAACGTCACCATTGAGGTGCATGCTGAGCCGCCAGGAATTAGAAAATTGTATACATGTGGTGGGTCTGCTTTGGTACAGTGTGACAGGAGAGGCCACCCTGTACCCGGTTTACCTTCGACTCTGACAGCGTGTGAGGTGGTCAATATACCTCCCACGGTCTTGTCCACCACGTCGCCTGGGTCTAAAATAGGAGTCTGTTTTGCGCCGTTGTCTGCTTTCTCCGCAGCATTCAGTTCCTGTGAAGAGAAAACTCGATTGAGATTAGTTAGAGTTTTGACATATATTCATTTTCATGGAGAGGGGGTTCAAGCCCCCTCCCTCTGTTTCTGTATCATGTCGGCAAACTTTCTTTTAATAGATTGGTTATCCCTCTCAACCTAACCCTAACCCTGTGACTACTGGGGGTGGTAGACTGAACCAAATCGATGCTTAATCCCCATTGCTGTCTCAATTGCAGCCATATGTATTTTTTTTATATATTTTTTTTTATGTGACCCATTATCAAAGTGTATTATTGTAGGGAAACTAAACCGTGGTATGAATTCCTTTAAGAGGCACTTTATTACAGATGCGGCATCCTCCCGTTTACACGGATATGCTTCAGGCCACCTTGAAAATCTATCAATCACTCCCATGTCCGTGAAGTCAATACATATCTCTCGAAATTAGTATTCTGCATGGGGCTTCCCCGGTGACTTTCCTGCCGCCGGGAAGTGTTACTGTTAATCCGTCTGGTCCACAAGTTACCTCCGCGTTCAATTTACATAGCAGGTCCCTCCCCATTACGTTTACGGGGCATTGGGGAGCGAACAGGTAGTTGTGTGACAATTTCTGGTGGCCTATTTCTGTTTCTAGGGGGATTGTTTATTTCTGTGTCTGTGCCTGTCCGGAGTAGCCTACTGTCGTCATGGCCAGATTTTCCGACAGAGGAGGAACTCTACCCTTGTGGTTTGTCATGGTGGACGCTGCTGCTCCAGTATCTACCATGAACTGTTTTTTCTCTCCTCCCACCAGTATTTCGATCATTGGTTCTTCGTTCGGGTGGAAGTGGTAGGTTCCTCTTTCGCCTCCCGGGCATCCCTATAGGCTTTGACCATAAGGAGCCCCTCCTTGTGGTTGATTCATCATGGGGGCCATTATGGTTGGGGCCGGTTGGCCTGGCATCGGGCCCCCCCCACTGTTGCTGTGTGGGGGGTCGAAACTGCTGGGGCTGCCATTGCTGCTGTTGCGTTGGTCCCCATGACTGCTGTTGGCCCCCTTGGTTAGGGCATTCATACTTCCAGTGTCCTGTTACTCCACATGAGTGGCAGGCACCTCTTTGTCCTCCGCGGCCTCTTCCGCGGCCTTCTCGCCCACGTCCTCTCCCTCCGCCTCTCTGTTGATATTCGGGGAAGGATTGGTACTGAGCCGGGGGCTGTGGTGCTGCAGAGGCCTGCGGCACCTCTCCAAGCTGGACCAATATCTTGCATTCTTTACATTCCTTCTTCCTTGTCGTAGCCACAACTACGGTCACCTGCATTTTCAACAACCTCTCACGCTGCACGTATCATCAATATTATTATTGCCAACCCATACTAAACTAACTGAACAACTAAACAAAACCACAATTTAATCAAACACCCCAAATATACCACTATTGCAAAGACGACGAGACACAAAATCGCCACGTATCACCAGAGACACTCCTAGTGAGCCTTTTTTCTTTTTCTTTTTTTTTTCTGCTGTCTGCGCTTCAATGGTGGGTCACACCCGCAGCACAACACTTCTTTAAACACCTTGAACGAGGCATAACATACAACTATCCCTTTTAATAGTAATAATTACAATAATAATAACAATTCCATCTATGATTTACATACAATATTACGTAACACCTTTGCATGAGTTTAGAATTATAAGGTTCTATCTCCGTTTAGGGTAGTTCAGAGACACTGAGCGTCAACGTTGTTACATTCCATTATGTTTTGTGAGATGGAACCGTTGTATTTTATGAATTACCCACTCAAAATGTCAACATTTTAAAAATACCACCACACATTAATAAACCACTTAACACTACGACCGCCGCGGATCGCGACCTTATTCAATCGCGATGAGGTGTGATTCAGCACTATGATAGTTTAACATAGAGAAGAGTGTACTGACGCACAAAGATCGCTGGAGGGCGATGTCACACAAGGCCGTCTGCCAGGCTCCGACGCCTTTTCCCAGAATGCATTTCGCACCGGCAAGCAGAAGGCGATTTGAATCGTCCATTTTTTTTCAAAAAAAAAAATGCTGTAATTTTGCCTTTACAAGTGTTACCATGTCATTTTATGAAGTTTTAATATGTTTTCAGGTGAGAAAGTACCAATATATATTCCAAAAATGTGTCCAGTTTATCAAAATAACTCGTATATCTCCTCTGACGATTTTCGTCGTCGAATTCGCTAGCATGCGTTCGTAAATTCGCCCTGGAAATCTGGTTAGCACCCATGGAATGCCTCTTGTCCAATCAAATTACCTGGTCCCTTTATGACGTTGAACCCGGTGTGCGCTCCGGCGCTCTCATAGCGAATTTACGAACGCACCCTGCGGTTTCACTTTCAAGATCTAATTTTTTTGCATTGGAAAACACTTACAGAGTGAACTGTCATAATGAAAACATGACAAAGCCATTTGACTATCTTGTTCATAAACAATGGTGTCAGGACTTTTCATTTTGATGCCACTGACAACTGTTGTGCAAATGTTAATAGTGATGTGAGAAATGCACCAAAGCGACTGAGAAAACTGTATTATACACAACAGTGTTGTGTTGTGTATATGTGAGTGAGACTGTGGTCTACAGTGATATACAGAAAAAACATTATATACAATATTATACATATATTTTTGTTGTCAGGACTTGTTTAGTTATTGTCATTTCGCAGAGTCACCTCAATAAAGCAAATGAACAAATGGAACATTTGCGAACAGTTCTGTAACAAAACGCTGTTACTTTTCCTCACACATGTGTAAGTGGAAATCCTTGGCCTTTCCTGTGGTCCTCGCAAATAAACCAGAATAACTCGTTTCTAAAGTCAGTTCCATTCACTTGATATAATGGTTGAAGCATGGGGGATGGTAATCTTATTCTTCTTGATAGTCGCAGATCAGCCAAACAAAGGATTTCCATCCCCCACACCTCCCAATTGTGGCTTGTTTTTCCAATGAAGCCAACAAGGTCTTTGAATTTAGCCCTGCCATGACTAATCTCAAGTATATTGCAGGCAATAGACCTCCATTTATCCCTATACTTGTAGGGCAACTTAGAAACAATAAGCCTGAGGTTTGATGGGCTATCAAGCTCTTCCAGATAGTGCAAGTCTTGCATGGCATTGTTGCATCCTCTCAAATACAGTGCATAGGCCTGTAGTGACTTTCCATCTTCAGCCTTTATGCTTGGCCAGTTCAAGGCTTTATTTATATATATATAATAACGTATGCATGTATGTAACGAGACTGCGGGAGTTTTCATTACTAACGAATGAAAGTTGATTATCATTATTAAAAAATAACTGTAATATATATTGCAATGTTGTCCCTTTCACACATAGTTCCAAGTAATTTCCTTGGAATCCCAAGCTGTGTTGACCAGGTATCGAGACACAACAGCAGGGGAGGGGTGGGGGAAGGGAGGGGAGGGAGGGGTTACATCACCCTCTGTAGAACATCTTCTATCTAATCGGCGCACTGTGCTAAAATGCAATGCAAACAAAACAACACAGGACAGACAGCAGTGCAGTGATGCGTTTTATATTATATTCTTTGAACAACAGAACGGGACTGGCGCCAGAAACTGCCATAATATACCATACATATATCTGCCATATATCGTACCTCCGTTTTATATTGAGAAATATGATGATAAATACATATAGGGCGGAGGTATGCTATGTGGTGTGTGGCTAGATATTTTCATGTAGCACTGTGACTGCGGGGGAACCCGATGTCTTTGTTCATTGATCGGAAACGATCGAGAGCCATCAACCCTCCCCCCATCAAGCGCATGTCTTATTGAGTCAACACGAGTTGACTCGCTGGAACGAGACAGAGTGATACACACCACACCTCTGCCATATCATACATCGGTCCCACATGTATTTATTTACCATCATATTTTTCAATATAAAACGGTATGATATGGCAGATATATATGGTAGCCTACATTGCAGTCGTCCCGCAGTTCTAGTAGATCGCCGACATCATGTTATTTGATGTACATTTCACGGCAAGATAATTCCGATTTGTGGCAAACACCCAACAATTGTTCGTTCACTAAACATTATAACATGAACACAGTTATAGCACCAGTTCCTAGCACCTAGTTTCCTAGCACCAGGGGAGCCCCCCCTCCCAAATTTCGTTGTTTGGTACCTGTACTATATCAATGACAAATAAAGACCATTCATTCATTCATTCATTCAAACAATGACAGTTACAGTCTCGCTCAAACTGTAGCGAGATTAGGAGACTACTAATTGAGAAAAAGAAAAGAAAATACATGAAAGAAAGGAGAGAAAGAGTACAGAATGATAAATCCGCTAATGTGTGTAATGAAAAGTGTGACAATGTTGAAAGACATGATGTCATAATCAAAATATAAAACCTGGTTGGATAAAATAAGATTCTGTTGTGATTGTGTTGACATTGTTGTGATGTCAAAAGAGATCTTGGTTATGTAATGTGTAAAGTGGAGAGGAGATTGATCGGAACTGCGGGAGTTTTCATTACTAACGAATGATGGTTGATTATTATTATACAAAAATAATAGTAATAAATATTGCAATATTGTGTTATCATAGTTATGAGCTTCACAGTGATAACGTCTGTTTATTTGTCGTGAACTTCACGCCGGCCGTGCCCGTAACATCAGCAGACAATCGACTGCTGTAAGCTTGTAAGCGTTGAAACCTGCTTGGCAGCTTTGAAACCCGCTTGGCAGCTTTGAAACCCGCTTGGCTCGCTCATGAATTGGCAGCTATTGTTTGCTAATGGGAAACGATCAATAAGATTACCCTCCCCCGTGTATCAACCATCAAGTGATTGTAACTCACTTTAGAAACTAGTTCTTAGCCTACACGTTTCTTTGTCAAATACATGCTCTGCATGTTTCTCTAAAATGCATAAAGTTCCTATAAGCAGAGAAGTGGGGAAATTATTAGAGCAATATGATATGAAGCTTGAGTCAGCTGAGAACGAACTATGGAACAGATTAAATGCTATATATGGAGAGGAGATTGATTGAGACTGCGGGAGCTTTACTAATGAATGAAAGTTGATTATCATTATTAAAAAAGAATAGTAATAAATATTGCAATATTGTGTTATCATAGTTATGAGCTTCACACAGTCTGTTTATTTGTCGTGAACTTCACGCCGGCCATAACATCAGCAGACACATGAACACAGTGAGGATTCAAACCAACAAAAATAATTAATACACATCATTTCATTTATAATGTGCAGTAAACAAACAAAATAATGTATACTCTCTGCAATTGGCTACTATACAATGGTGCCAAAATCAACTATCCAAATATGAATCTGCGTATATCTATGTACAACCTTGATTGAACCAAGATTCATAGACAGATTGTCCCTTTTGCATATCATCATAATAGGCATTCGTGTCATCATGTTCTTTACACATTACATAACCAAGATTTATTTTGCAATCACAACAATGTCAACACAATCACAACAGAATCTTATTTAATCCAATCAGGTTGTATATATAATCTATATATATAATCTATATATTGGTTTCAATATACCTCCATAGCAGTCTACAGTCTAATTTAGCTATATATATAATTACATTATGAGAACATCAGTATTTTTACGCCTTTGGTTGTATTGTCTGAACGAACATTGATTGGGAGACATACTGTACAGTTTATCATTTTCATAACTGTCTGCACACACATATCTTATTTTGATTGTTATTGTAGCCTATATATAAACACAAATATCAGTCTTATGCACTGTGTCTCATTCAGCACTGAAGCCTGAATTTGAGCACAGTGTGTGCCCCCTTGCTACCTCTGCTGATATAAAAGAGAATTGCAGGCTTGGAGAAAAAGATGGCAGCCACAAATACACAGACACACACAGAAATACTGCTAAAACGCTTTATACTAACTCGATTTTGAAAATGTAAAAATGCTGGGTGGTAGAACGCACATATCTAGGAAAAGTCATGAAAGGAGGGTCCTGAAATGTGATCGAGTGCAAAGGTAGAATTTTTTTTGTACTCACTGGTGCTGTTTAACACCTCACGGCTGTTCTAGTGTTTAATGGATCAGATTATGCAAAAAACTCAATTTTGACTAAAATGATGATAGAACCATATAATCCTAACGTCACAATTATTTTAGCGCCCGCTGTGAGGGAAGGCACGCTATTATAGGACCTTCACCGGACTGCAGTCCTGCCGTGAACGCTACCCTATCCGCAATGTCCTACACTCCTCACTTGGTTTGCAAGGTATTTCAACCTTCGGGGCCTGGGCCTGATTACCCCTGGTTACCCCTGGGGCCTGGGCCTGCATGATTACCCCTGGATACCCCTGGGGCCTGGGCCTGATTACCCCTGGGG
>NC_137688.1:51077148-51084648 GCF_963989245.1 Nansenia antarctica | reverse complement strand
TCAAAAGTTATCAACGTTTCGTTTTCAGAGTCTCTTTTGACAATCTCTTAAAGAGCTGGTTTCAGTCATTAACAGAGCTGTTCTGAAAGTGTCCAAGCGGCCTGTTCTGAGAGTGGACTGTTTTTTGCATTCGTTCTCAAGTTATATCAAAGTGTTGTTTTCTGCCTTTCTCGAGCACATTTTGACTTGTTGAATGCTCCAATAATGTAACTCTAAATGACAATCAGAGTATCTTGAATTACGTGTGTGCAGCCTTTAGCTCAAAAGTTATCAACGTTTCATTTTCAGAGTCTCTTTTGACAATCTCTTAAAGAGCTGATTTCAGTCATTAACAGAGCTGTTCTGAAAGTGTCCAAGAGGCCTGTTCTGAGAGTGGACTGTTTTTTGCATTCGTTCTAGGGGTGTAACGGATCACGGATAATCCGTGATCCGTTCGGATCGCCCTCCACGGTTCGGAACGCATGTGTACCGCGGATCAATAGCAAAAGCGTTTTTTTTTTTTTTTTTTTTTTTCCTAACACCAGGGGAGCCACCCCTCCTAAATTTCGTTGTTTGGTACCTGTACTGTAGCAATGACAATAAAGACCATTCATTCATTCAAATGTAACCGGTAGAAAAACAATCATGTGCGCTTTATTCTCACTCTCTGCATGTGTACTGAGTTGACAACAACATTCATTCACTCATCTCTGTCCCAATTATATCACGTCATATCACCCGCTAAGCAGCCTGGGTGATTGTGTAAACACACAAAAAAAGTACTCTGTTACTTTGCAGCAGTGATGTTATATGTTGTTATATATATGTTGTTATATATAGATTAGATGTTATATATATATATATATGTGATATATATATCAGTTTTGACATCTTGAATGTTGTTTTTTTGTTTCACACATTAAAAGTGGTGTTTTTACAGAATTCAAGGAAAATTTTGTTTTTATTTTTAAAAATATATGTTTTGTGTTGATCCGAAAAATGATCCGATCCGTGACTCAAAATCCGTGACACGATCCGATCCGTGAGTTAGGTGATCCGTTACACCCCTAATTCGTTCTCAAGTTATATCAAAGTGTTGTTTTCTGCCTTTCTGGAGCACATTTTGACTTGTTGTTGAATGCTCCTATAATGTAACTCTAAATGACAATCAGAGTATCTTGAATTACGTGTGTAAAGCCTTTTGCTCAAAAGTTATCAACGTTTCATTTTCACAGTCTCTTTTGACAATTTTTTAAATCTTTTTTTTTAAATCTTTTTTTTTAAATCTTTTTTTTTCTGAATCTTTTTTTTTCTGAATCTTTTTTTTTTCTGAATCTTTTTTTTTAATTAAAAAAATAAATAAAAATATTTTCTTTTTTTTGAATCTTTTGAATCTTTTGTTGACTTTTTAGCTGTTTTTAGTCATTAACAGAGCTGTTCTGAAAGTGTCTAAGAGGCCTGTTCTGAGAGTGGACTGTTTTTTACATTCGTTCTCAAGTTATATCAAAGTGTTGTTTTCTGCCTTTCTGGAGCACATTTTGACTTGCTGTTGAATGCTCCTATAATGTAACTCTAAATGACAATCACAGTATCTTGAATTACGTGTGTGCAGCCTTTTGCTCAAAAGTTATCAACGTTTCGTTTTCAGAGTCTCTTTTGACAATCTCTTAAAGAGCTGATTTCAGTCATTAACAGAGCTGTTCTGAAAGTGTCCAAGCGGCCTGTTCTGAGAGTGGACTGTTTTTTGCATTCGTTCTCAAGTTATATCAAAGTGTTGTTTTCTGCCTTTCTGGAGCACATTTTGACTTGTTGTTGAATGCTCCTATAATGTAACTCTAAATCAAAATCAAAGTATCTTGAATTACGTGTGTGCAGCCTTTTGCTCAAAAGTTATCAACGTTTCATTTTCAGAGTCTCTTTTGACAATCTTTTGAATCTTTTTTTTTTTTTAATCTTTTTTTTCTGAATCTTTTTTTTAAATAATAAAAAAAAAATGTTTGAATCTTTTGAATCTTTTGACTTTTGAGCTGATTTCAGTCATTAAACACCATCAAACACTAGTAAACACCAGTAAACAATAGTAAACACCAGTAAACTAGTAAACACCTTTGCTTAGATCAAATGTTGATCTTACCCGTGTCGTACGTAGAAAACCACATCAACGTAGTGATTTATACAATTTCAACGTGAGTCAATTTGATCGTGGAAACGATCGTAGCTCGACGTCGAGTATTCAACTTGCTTACGCACATTACCTACTGGTTATGCGGAGTTATTACAGGCATGTGAGCCGCACTGCCTAGTGTAATTCATGCAAGTGGCTCGTAATAAAATTAACGATGTTGTTATCAGCCGAGAAAATGAGTTTAATTCAAGATTTAAAAGGAACTGATGTTTCTGATTGTATTTCAGTCTTCCTTTATATCCCTCCGGAGCTGTCTATCTCCCCTTCAACATGCCTAGTGCGTTCCACAACGGACCTTGCCCGGCCAAGCTCTAAATTATACTGGAGTTTCTCCGGTGTCAGGGAGTGAGCAGCCATATAAGAATAAGACCACCTGATAAGAATAAGACCATTATATTATTACAGTATAAGCAGCACTCGAGTTGAGGGGGGATGGCATCCCCCCTGAAATAAAAACAGTCAAAATCACCCCCCTCTTTCCATACTTAATGTCATTTTATCAATGAACGTGGTATTACTGCTATTTCAAGGTGCGAGGGGGCACGCACACATGCAATGACAGTTACTGACACTGAAGTCACTGGCGAGGGGATGCTAAAATGGTCCTCTTATAAAATCCACCACCTCCCCTGATTTTCTTTTACAACTTGAGTAGAGTATAAGCATGTGCCTGTGTGCCTGGTTAGTTGTCATGATCAAACGTTACAAATGCAACTTACAGAGAAGCCACCCTTCTCTGCCCTCTCCCACTTCCAGACGAACGCCTACCCTATATTATAGCACTTGTCTTAATTCAGCCGCTATAATTCAGCCTCTATCACAGGGTGTTAATACAAACCTCATTCACCTGCGTTCATTTTTACCTGCGTTGGTATTTATAGAAGGAAGCACGTACGCAACTTTAAACCATCTCAGCCCGTTTTATAAATAATGCTTACGTCCGTTTAGAAAACTGTGCTTACGTGAAAGTCAAAGATGACGTTCAAGTACTTCTTTATGAATGAGGCCCCAGTAAACACTATTAAACAGCAGAGTAAACACAAGTAAACACTAGTAAACGCTAGTAAACAGCAGTAAACACTAATATGTTGACTTCTACTAACTGGTAGAAAGTCAACATGTTTCTGTGAACAACCACCGTTCATCAGCTCTTAACCTGTGCACCGGTGTACCTCAAGGATCAATGCTCGGCCCGCTGCTGTTTAGCCTATACATTAATGATCTGCCATCTGTCTGCCCTGATGTCGAAATACAATTATATGCTGATGACACCGTAATATATGTGCATGCCAAGACCAAACATCTGGCTGCTGCCAAACTCATCACAGCTATGGATCAGATCACAAATTGGCTGAACCGTTCATGCCTTCAACTTAACGTAAATAAAACTGTAGGAATGTTTTTTTACTAAAAGACAATGGGCCGGTTTCACAGACAAGGCTTAAGCCTAATCCTGGACTAAAAAGCATCTTCAATGGAGATTTTACATTGAAAGTGTGATTTAGTCCAGGACTAGGCTTAAGCCTTGTCTGTGAAACCGGCCCAATGTAACATTGTGTCCAATATATTAATCTCAGGTAAAAATATTAGCATTGTGCCACAATTTAAATATCTGGGTATCATTATTGACTCCAATCTGTCATTCAAAACACACATTAAGAAAGTATGCCAAAGAGTCAAGTTTAGCCTAACCAATTTTAAATATATCAGAAATGTAATGACTTTTAATGCTGCCAAATTATACATGAACGCCATGATTATGTCACATCTGACATACTGTTTGACAAGTTGGGGCCAAACTAGCAGCTCGTCACTAAAGCCACTAGCCATTCTCTACAAGCAAACCCTTAAAGTCCTGGATCAGAAGCCTAACAGCTCTCATCATTGTACTATCCTAAATAACCGTAAACTTCTGAGCTGGGAAGATGTGATCAAATACAAAAACACCTGCCTGGTCTACAAAGTCTTACATAACACTGCTCCTCCTCCTCTTAACTCATTCATAACCCAACGTAACAATACCAGTCAGAGCACCAGAAGTACCACACGAGGCGACTTTCTAGTCCCATTTAGGAAAAGTAAATTTGGTCAATTATCATTCTCTGTTATAGCAATACAAAACTGGAACTCACTACCTACCTACATAAAAATATATACATACATACTCCACCTTCACAACACACCTTAAGGCATGGTTTTGCAATAACTATAACTGCATACATTAATTTCTGTCAGATGTGACGTGTGTGTTGTATGTACACCTCTATCTTTGCTACCCGCCTGCATATGTCTGTGTGTGCTTCAATGTCTGGATGCTGCTGTGCCTGTATGTTGCTGTGTCTGTATGCTGCTATGTCTGTATATTGCTATGACTATTTGCTCTTCCTTTGTACTGTTCTTATCTCATGTACTGTATTGATGTTGCTGCCATTTGTGCTTGAATGTCTTGTCTCCCCGGCATGTTTGTGCTTGCTCCAATTATGCTTGATATGTTTGTATGTCCTGCTCCATTTGTTTGTGTTTGCTGCAATTGTAATTTTTTAAACTAATATATTTTATTTTAGGGAGCCTATTGTCAACTGGCCCGGGGACTACAGCTGGAAATTAGCCATGTAGGCTAAAGCTGCTCCATTTACTGTTGTTACAGTTAATTAATGGGGACTGTCCACGACATCATAAACTAATAAACTAAACTAAACTAAACACTAGTAAACACCAGTAAACGATATTAAACACCATCAAACAGTAATAAACACCAGTAAACAATAGTAAACACCATTAAACATTATTAAACACCAGTAAACACTAGTAAACAGCAGTAAACACTACTAAACACTAGTAAACACCACTAAACACCAGTAAACACCAGTAAACACTATTAAACCCCCGTAAACAATAGTAAACACAAGTAAACACTAGTAAACACTAGTAAACACCAGTAAACACCATTAAACACCATTAAACACCAGTTAACAGCAGTATACACTAGTAAACACCATTAAACACAGGTAAACACTAGTAAACACCAGGGGGCCATTCCACTAAAGGTGGATCAGTATAGCGGCGATTGAAATAAATGCGGCGATCAGGCAACTCGAGATTGGAATTCAAGCCTCAGGTAATTCCTCGAACGAGGATCAGCCTTGTGTCATCAGTGTTCACAGAACACCAGCTTACAAATCTTCGATATGGGCGCGTGCACGCAGACATAAAGAGCCCAGAAGAGTCGATCTGTCGAAATGAAGATACTCCACTCTGCAGGGGTCCTACATTTGCGCAGCATTCCCGAATTATTGATCTTTATGAAGACGGAAAAATAAGATGTAAAATAGTGCAATACTGCCGCAATTAACAAGGCGAGGGAAATGGTTTGGCAAGAAATTGCTGACCGATTAAATGCGTAGGTCATACTAGCCCCAGTTATTGTTATATGTTCATATTTTAATAAATGAATATTACTACTGTGGTGATATCAGCAGCAGGCGACAAACTGTCATATCGCCACAATGGCCTAGTGGTATCGACCGCTGCCACAGGATTTGTGGTTCGAATCCCTCTTCCGACACACTTTTTACTGCATTTCGTTGTCTGAATCTAATCTAAAATCTCATCTAATGTATGTAGGCTATAAAATTATGGTGCAGGCTAATTTACAAGAACTGACACGATTACAATGGTGTTTGAAGCCTTTGCATGTGTTATGGTCTCCTCCCTCCACTGCTGTCTTGTTCTGATTTTGTTGCAGGATGGCAGTGGGGAGAGGAGGCCTGATTGGCTGATGTAGCACACCTGTGCCTATTTAGGTTGTGCGTTGGGGATCAGTCTCTCTCTCTCTCTCTCTCTCTCTCTCTCTCTCTCTCTCTCTCTCTCTCTCTCTCTCTCTCTCTCTCTCTCTCTCTCTCTCTCTCTCTCTCTCTCTCTCTCTCTCTCTCTCTCTCTCTCTCTCTCTCTCTCTCTCTCTCTCTCTCTCTCTCTCTCTCTCTCTCTCTCTCTATACAGGTTATGCTTTTTGACTCCTTTGTTAATTAGTGGCAAACGTTTTGTACCTTTGTTTACACCTTACAACATTCCACATTACAGATCACTCACCCACACCCTACACAACTGATAAACTGACTATCACATCCCATTTCTAAATTACTTTTTGTTTTAGTTATTAATAAAATAATCATTTGTGTGGTGGCCTGGGAAAACCCGCGATATTCCTTTTGAAAACGAAAACGGATTGACTTATCAGCTCGATATTCCTTTTGAAAACGAAGACGGCGTGAGTATAACAGCAGTTGATTTTCTATTTCCAGAACATAAACAAAAACAGAGATGATCACGTGTATGTTTTGTCATTTCAATTTTCCTTTGGAAAACGAAAACGGATTGACTTGTCAGTGACGTAGGTGGGCGTTGACAAAGAGGGGGTTTGTTCGAGGTGTTAACGTTACTTTTGGGTGTTTTGGTGTGGATTAATTTAGCTTTATTTCTGCTATGTAAACTACTTCCTTATGAATAAATACGTTAGATTATACGCTATAGTGTTATATGTATTCATAATAGGGGTGTTTTGGTGTGGATTAATTTAGCTTTATTTCTGCTATGTAAACTACTTCCTTATGAATAAATACGTTAGATTATACGCTATAGTGTTATATGTATTCATAATAGAGGTGTTAACGTTACTTTGGGTGTTTTGGTGTGGATTAATTTAGCTTTAACAAGCACCATGGCTTGGACGCAATGATTAACAATGATAGCTAGAAACCGTATTAACCTTATGTAGGCAATCTCTCCTCACCAATCTCTCCTCACTACACTGTCTGAGGCCCCATCTATCATAGGGGTTAGACTCCTAACCCTGTCTGCAAGTGGACTCTGAAGGTCCTGTGTAAAGGTGAGACATGGAGAAAGGCATGGACACACACAGGCAAACACACACACACACACACACTCTCACATGATTGCATACACAATGTTTACATTTGTAAAGCACTAATGTCTATTCCATGAAGATAAGAGTCTGAGGAGGGAATCATCATCAATGCTTCTCTCCTCTGCTTGTCTGACAGCTCCCAATAGCAGGTCATGTGGTGCAGAGGCAGGGCCTGTGAACCACCACACCTTCAGCTGGATTCAGGTGAAGAACAGTCACAAGCAGAGCTGTAGATCATCAGCAGCAGCCAAGGGAGAGCCTTCTTCTTCCTCCATCTCTCGCAGAGCAGAGCAGAATGGCTACTCTTATTCTCAATAAGTCTTTGAAATAATAATAAAAATAATTATAATATAATTAATAATAATAATAAGCCTTTGAAAGTAATCATGAAGTTCACATCCCACAGGGCAAA
>NC_137688.1:51037148-51064648 GCF_963989245.1 Nansenia antarctica | reverse complement strand
AATACCAGATAAATAGTTTAGTATTCCATCAACTTTGCTAAAGGAAAGTCCTTATTTCCTGGATTTTCCTTTAGCAAAGTTGATGGAATAGGCCCCAAGTTGTTTACAGTTCTGTTCCAGTTTGTGCTATTCGTCTGTATATTTTTGTATTTATGTTTTACTGTTACTCTTAATTGTATTAAAGTGTTTGTTTCGAACTAATTGTTGGTAGATTCATTGTGAGCATGAATAATAGATTGTCTTATATAATAAAACCACATTTTTCCATGTAGCTAGTTAGTAGCTACGTTCCCAAGACAACTAAACAGTAAAAATCCAAAATTCTAAGACAGATATTTTAGTAAAGAAATGTTTTATATGAAGAAATCAAAGACTTTGTGAAACATAAGCTATAAGCAGCATCTGACAAATTAGAACAAGCCTAAAATGGTATCAACATGGCTAACATATCAACTACCATATACAATATGTAATATGTATATATACAATTCTACATTTCAGGGTCACAAACAGCATTCTACTATGGTGCTTGCACATGGCCTGAAACCAAGGCAGTCCCTTGTAGCATTCCTAGAGGTCTTGTTACCTGCTAGGGGCTCACCGGGAGGTTGGGGGTCAAACATGTCCTGTGCATCTGGATCTAGCTCCAGCATGTCCCCATTATCGAGACACACATTGTGCAAAAAGGCACAGGACGCAACAACCACAGGTGCAAATGTGGGTTTAACCTCCAAGGCTTTGAACAGGGTAGATCTCCATCTTGTCTTCATCATTCCAAAAGCCCTTTCTATGATGCTGCGGCCTCTGGATTGAGAATAATTGAAGCGGCCCTGTATTTCTCCATTAATGGGTTCCTTGTACGGTTTGATGAGGCAGATTGGTGTGTCCAAACAGGGATAGCCACCATCACCCAGAAGCATGTAACCCCTGGGAGGGTACTGTCTGGTCCTGTAAAAGGTACTGCTCTTCATGATGCGTTTGTCATGAACCGACCCCGGGTAGTCTACAAAGATATCAAGGAATCTCCCATTCGAATCACAAATTGCCTGCATGTTTATAGTGTAGAATCAGCTTGTCGGTAAAACGATGGAATGGATCAATCTATTGAGGATTGTGATCTTGCGTTGTGTCATCTCAGGATAGATTAGGTGCGCAGCATACACAATTTGACAAGGAAATAGAATATTCAACACGGGTCGTAATCTCTGTACTTGATTTATTAAGACAGTCAGCGAATGGTCCATCAGCATAGTCTCTCAGCATCGGCATTCAATGACCATTCCACGACATTCAACGACATTCAACGACATCATTATGACATACAGACAGGCTTAAATACTCTCTCGACCACCCTCTATCTGTGCCCTGGCGCCTAACCCCCAAGGTCTTTAAGATAACAACCTCTTGAGTCTGCATATTGTGGCGTTATTGCTACCCCTGAAGAGCAGGCTGACCTGGAAGAAACAGAATGTGTGTGTCTAAGTGTGTGGGTATGTGTTATGTGTGTGTCTGAGTGACATGAGAATAGAGTGTGTGTGTGTGTGTGTGTGTGTGTGTGTGTGTGTGTGTGTGTGTGTGTGTGTGTATGTGTTATGTGTATGTCTGAGTGACATAAGCCTATATGTTTCTAGAAAACCCCATAAGATCTAACAATAGAAAAGAATCCTTTGTAATTCAAATAGTCAATTCGGTGTAGTAGAGGAGGTTTGTTCCTGATATTGCAGCCATCAATTGCACCCTCAACATTGTTGAAGGCAGGGCTTCCTGATAGCAGGGCAAATCGTTGCCCAACAGCATGAAGCTCTCCTGCCTGTGGGAGATAGATGGCTCGCTTGAGGTTGTTCCAAATATGTTGTGCAACTCTGTGGATGACGCAGTGGATTGTGGATTTTGGCACATTGAACACACTGCATACAACCCGATAGGACAGTCCATGAGCCAGCCAGTACACATAAATGAGGACTTCCATTTGATTTCCCCAGCCATGATCCTGTTCTCTCTGTAGGAGCCTCTGCAGACCATGCATCCTGTGTCAGCTCGGCCTCTACATTAAACCACACACGCAGGATGGGCAGGTGGTGATTCAACGTGCAGTAATTAATTATAATTTAATTTTGCCATTTAGCAGACGCTTTTAATCCAAAGCGATTTACAATTACGAATTACAGGGACATTCCCCCTGGAGTAACTGAGGGCTAAGTGCCTTACTCAAGGAGACACTAGTAGTGGTGTGGTTTCAGGCGGGATTCGAACTCACAACCTTCCGATCACAAGTCCAACTCACTATCCACTAGACCACCACCACCACTAGACCACCACTACCACCAGTATTTCATAGGATGACCAGTCTGTAAAAGGAAATACGTTCACATCTTTTAGTCTGAATAGGAAGGAATTTACTGCGGGACATTTCCCCATTCCCCATCCCCCAAGCAATTTCTCCATCCCCCCAAACCAAACGCATATGTAACAAACACTTTAATAGCACGATAGCATTAATTACCACGTAATTACGCCGTGTACGCATTGTACTGCACACAGATCATCACACAATCAACACACAAATCAATAATACAAAAAGTAAAAGGTTGGTTACTCGTTGAGGCAACATTCACATCAGTCACCACTATACTAGCATGTTGTGTTGCTTGGTTAAAAACGTTTTGCAGTCAATCGTAAGTAAGTAAAGCTTTGTTTATATAGCACCTTTCATAAAAGAAATGCAGCTCAAAGTGCTTTACAACAGGAATAAGAACATATATAAAAACATATACATGCATAGAATGAATATAAAAGCAGGGGGAAAAAGTAAAAAGAAAAGGTAAAGATCGTACATACCCAACGCTGTTCCATCAGTATTCTCGAAGACATCTTGCTCTTCCATGATTTCTCAGAAACAATTGAAAAAATATGCTTATAGCACACGCAACAGAAAAGTTCAGCTGAAGAAAGCATTGTGAGGTGTGAATTTGCAAGCAAAATATTAACGCGTCATCCGCACCGCGTCTATTTAAATGACTGCTGATGACGTATCAGTCATGAGGGTTGTCCCATTTCTTAAGGGAACTGTCATGCCAAAACCTGCTTCCAAAAGCTGCCGGGCCATCAGCGCGTCACGACCTAACGCGTCACGACCAGCTGGCACGTGTCACGACCAGCTGGCGACTGTGACGCGTCAGTCTAGTGTTTTTGAAACCTCCGTTTTGGCCGCCATTAGCGAAAAGCTTTAATTTGGCTCTACAAGTGTTAATATGTCATTTTATGAAGTTTTAATATGTTTTCAGGCGAGAAAGTAACCATATATATTCACAAAATGTATCCGGTTTATCAAAATAACCCTTATATCTATCTGATCTGACGGTTTTTTTCACAACGTTATTACTTGTCACTTTAAGGCCCAGGAGGGAGTTAGCGATTAGCGATGTTTAGCTTAGCTTAGTTTAACAGAAGTATCTTCACTTTTAACATGACTTCCCGTGGTCGTAGAGGGCTGGTCGACGGCTTAAAATGACCGTGTAGACCTTATCCAGCTATAGTCTTGTGTTTCTACCCCGGGCATAGCCGGTGTTATTCACGGACAAACACTCCTGTTAGAGTGGTCTGATCAGCAGATCATTTTCTCATAAAGTTGCAAACGCAACTCAGCAATTCAACTTAATTTTAAAAATGCACGTTTCGTTCAAGATCCATTAGAGTAGGACATGTACAGTTATGATAACTACAGTCATATGTAACTTTTGGACTAGTATAGTAGTTGATATTGTAATAAAACATGCCAATGGCAGACGATGAACAAACACACCACGAGTCCACACTGATTCAGAAAACAGAATAAACTTTATATATAAATACACAACACTTCAGGGGGATAACGTTTGCAAAAGAACTGTACAGGTTACAATCAGGTATATAATAATAGTTAGGGAGTAACATATCATTCACAAATTCAACAATAATAGAACAGATAAATACACAGATAGCCCTGCTACGTCCTCCGTGAGGGCCCGTTCCCCTGTACATAAGTCCCTGTCCAGCCCTGCTACATCCTCCGTGAGGACCACCTCTACCACATCCTGGTGGTGTGTCTGAGGTGGTGGTGGTGTGTCTGAGGTGGTGGTGGTAGTGGTGTGTCTGAGGTGGTGGTGGTGGTGTGTCTGAGGTGGTGGTGGTGTGTCTGAGGTGGTGGTGGTGTGTCTGAGGTGGTGGTGGAGGGTTGGGGTAACATCTGGGAGGTTAGGGGATAACATCTGGAGGGTTGGGGGTAACATCTGGAGGGTTGGTGGGTAACATCTGGGGGGTTAGGTAACATCACACCAATCAGCTCTCCTGTTGAGGTAAGCAATAACCATCTTGTTAGTGTAAACACACAAACAAGCACAGATATGTACAGTCAAAATAACATTTTGTGAGTAAACACATTTCTAAATAATCCCTATTCAATGTGACTTACCAGTGTGCTGGGTGGATGGGGATGAAAGGTAACTGTCCAGATGTAATTTTGTCCAAAACATCTTGGTGCTGTGTGAATGAATGAGCATACATTTAATGTATTAGTAATGAAACAATCAATATGAACATTTAAAAATAACAATGATGTAATTATGGCTCATACTTGCAGTAGCCTGAGGTAGAGGTGGTCCTCACGGAGGATGTGGTAGAGGTGGTCCTCTCTGAGGATGTGGTAGAGGTGGTCCTCACGGAGGATGTGGTAGAGGTGGTCCTCACGGAGGATGTAGCAGGGCTGGACAGGGACTTATGTACAGGGGAACGGGCCCTCACGGAGGACGTAGCAGGGCTATCTGTGTACAATCTGGAAAATACTTAAAAAACAACTTTACAAGCAGTACAAACAAATTCATTAGGAAACATAATATTAATTGACACACAAGACGAATGGAAAAACTTGAAACACCTCCTGCAGGATACCTGAAGCTCTGGTCGGATGGTCCTCCTGCAGATGCAGTGCACACTAACGTCCATAGTGTACACTGACTGGGCCGTGCGTGGACACCGTATGGAGCTGCGGAATGGTTTCAGGTGCCCATCCTGAAAGCAGGAAAAGAGGTGCTTACGCATAGCAGACTGATCAAATTCCTTGCTTGCTGGGTCCTCACCTCTGCAGCATGTGAGACTGTTCGCAATAGCAAACAGCCCACAGTCTGAGCTGCCTCTCTGCTGCTGGACATCAGGCCACTGCAGAAGGACCTTGGGACCTGAAAAAGAGAGGAGACCTGTTATTTGAGAAATGAACTCCTCGGTCGACCCGTGACCAGAGGAGTCATAAACGTTAACAGTACCTACCTCGCAGTTGATGTTACTTACCGTAACCCAGTGATTTGAACAAACATTTAAAATCTGAACAAACCCCTGGGTTGATGCAGGCACGGAGGAGAGGAGGGAGAGGGACGTTGTGGCGTAGAGGCCTCCAACATGGGGATGTTGAGCCTGTAAAAGAGCCTGAGCATTGTCAATGGAGAGATCATTCAGCCAACAATTGGGATTCAGAACGAAAGGCCTAAGCACCTCCAACCTGCTACGTAAAGCTGGACAGGCCCGCCCCAGCTGAACATCTGTGATGATGACATCTAGCAGCTGAGATGGTGCCTAAAAAACATAATGATGTTGGGTTAAAGGGACTGTCATGTTACAGTACTCAGCCATTGGAATTTTGATTATTTAAAATGAATGAAGCTAGGATTTTTAAGTGTACCTGAAGTGAGTCCCACTCCGGCTCAGAGTTTAGCGGTTCAGGGTCATCAGAACACACTGGCTCCGGTGGATGGGACACAGCTTTCTGAGTGGTCGGGCAGGCTCGGAATCCTTAAGTCAATCAACAAAACAATTTTAGAATGACATCTTGTGGTAAAAAAAATACAGTTTCACATTACATTAACTTTAAAATGTGAACTGTATGTTACACTTACTCGTCCGCAGAGGCTTCACTGAGGCATAGGGGGTTTTGGTTCCCAGTTGTTGGCCATCCAAGGTCTCCAACTGCACCAAATTGTTGTCCCCAACCTCAGTCACCCTGAAGAAAATATGTATTAATAATGGCAAAATTGGACATCACACATCACCCTCTCATTCTGAATATTCTTAAAAGTCTAACATTTACCGGTACGTAGTTGGCCAGTCTGGGTCCATTGTGCCACCAGGTCTCCCACGTTTCCTCTCATTCTTCTTCAGGACCTCCATGCCCGGGAGGATCTCAAACCGCTTGGTTCCCTTCTTGATCCTCTTCCGGTAGCTTTCCCGCTGTTTCTCCTGGGCCTTCTCCACGTTGAGTCGCACCTTGATCGTTGAAGAAAAAGCGAAGCAGCAGAGATTGTAATTCTCTGTTGTGCAGTATAGCTCTGTATATTGCTGAGGCATTCTTATTGCTTTAGCAGTTACTTAGCATCACTCAGGTGGTTGTTCAGTATGTAGTTGTGTAATATCTTTCACCTCGTCAAAGACCTCCTCATCCTTCTCAGCCCTGGCGTGGAGATAGTCTGCAGCGGTGTCTTCATCAATCTCGTCCACCTCCACAAAAGGACGGTCGCCTGTGATCTGAAATGAGAGGCAAATAGAGATACGCAATACATACATTCGCAATACATACATTTGCATAGAGTTAGTGTTTTATTTTTTGTTTATATTGAGAATCAATTTGCAAAACAAATTATATATTATAAGAACAATAATATCAAGAGTTGACATACCTCAGAGGACAGCCGTGGCTCCCGACCGTACATCAGGCGGTAGGGCGAGTACTTGGTGGAGGCCTGGACGCTGGTGTTATGTGCGAAAAGGATTAACTTAAGGTTGTCCTCCCACCGTTCCTGGTGCCCATCCAGAGATTTCCCGATAGCCCTCTTGAGTGTTTGATTGGTCCGCTCGTCCAGTCCGTTGGTCTGGGGATGGTAGGCAGAGGTAATCCGGTGCTTCATCCCCCACTTCTCAAACAAAATCTGGTTGACCTAAAAAAGAAAGTAAGACAGAAGTCATTAGTTTTGTCCATACAAGTATGTCCATAACTGTTACAAGATCATATGTTTTAGCAAGTACATGACCTTGTTGCAGAACTCTTTGCCCTGGTCAGTCAGGATGACCTCCGGCGCACCATGGGTGTGGAAGATGTCTATCAGGGCCTGGGATGTTGCCACTGCCGTCTTGTCCTAGCAGTGTATACACACAGGATATGGTACTATTATATTAATACTTATAATGTTAATTTTAAGATGAAAATTGGGATACATGGTGATGAACTGTTCAAGTACAATACATTCAAGTATTTTAAAAAGCATGGTCATGATCATTATATTTGAGAAAACAACACTAAACACAGATATAACACACCTGGATAGGAATGGCCTCCACCCACTTGGTGAAGAAATCTGTCGCTGTGAGGCAGTAGCGATTGCTATTCTTGGATGAGGCCTTGAACGGTCCGATGAGGTCCACACCTAGCAAGAAAAATGTGTTGGCATACTCTAACATTTGACAAGCGGAAGTAAAACATTCACACTAAAAGAGCATACTGAAAGAAAGCATGGTGGGAAACAAGTCAAAACCCAAAAAATTAATTGGGATATAAAAGTGTAGAACTCACCAATCATGTACCACGGTGAAACAGGCTTGATGCTCTTCAGCTCAGGGGCTTCAGTCTTCACCTTCTCAAACCTCTGGCAAGCCACGCAGGTACGGACCTTGAAACAATCAGTAAAGTGCAAGTTGAAATGAAATGTGAATGAATGAATATTATCTGTGTGTAAAATACAATCTTGCTACTGTTTGTAAAACATAAAAACTAACTAAAGAAATAATAGATTTGCTTGCCCAGTCTTTCACATCCTTCACAATGCCAAACCAGAAGAAGCGCTGATTAATCTTGTTAATCATGCGCTTCACTCCGAAGTGACCGGCATGGACCTCGGTCAGCACTTCCTCCTTTTCCTCGTCTGACATGATGACCCTCCTTTGTGGCTGTCCCTTCTTGGGCCTATAATACATGAGACCATCTACAACATCAAAAGGATTAGAGAAAAGAGACCAGGACTTGTTAAATAATGTTTTTTGTTGTTGTTGTTTTTTTACAGTAGTACACTACTTTATGGGTTAATTTAACAAATCTTACCCCGAAGCATGTAATTCTCAGCTGCTCTCCGGAGAGCACGCTTCTTCTCTGCAGACATATCCTCCTGGAACTGGGCTTTGGACAGATATAAGAAAATGTCACTGTGGCTGGTATAGGATGCCATATCTATTATCTGATATGTATAATAATTGTGTATATATTATATATATATATATATTATATATATTATATATTATATATTCTCTAGTAGTTCTCTGTAGTAGCAGGTGTGTCGTGTAGCAGGTGTTTCGTCGTGCGGCAGCAGAGCAAAATGGTGGAGTAAAGTGCGGAGGATTAAACACAGCGCACTAGAATGACGTCACAGTCACCACCTGGTCCTGACACGTTCTAAACGATTATTGATTGATTGACCACCACAACCTTTAGACTTGCCTAAGAGAGAAACAAATATAAAGTTATAAAAATGCAGGGCTTCATTCTTGTTGACAATGTTTACTTTGATTTTTTTTTTCTTTTCTTGGATACAATGTTTACTGTAGTAAAAAAGAGTGTGTGTGTGTCTAGGAGTGTGTGTCTAGGACAGTGTGTGTCTAGGAGTGTGTGTGACTAGGAGTGTGTGTGACTAGGACAGTGTGTGTCTAGGAGTAGAGAGTGAAACGTGGGCTTAAACACGACTAGACTAGTGTGATCATGTAGTCATATTACTGTGTAAGTAGAAATTACTGTGTAAGTAGAAATGATGCGTCTACTACTCTACACAGTGGTTATCTGGTTAGTGAAACTGGACCAGTCCGTGTGTGTCGCGAGTATTGAACTTGAGGCTGCGTTCGTAAATTCACTCTGAGAGCCCCGGAGCGCACACTGGGTTCAACGTCATAAAGGGACCAAGTCATTTGATTGGACAAGAGGCATTCCGTGAGTGCTGATCAGATTTCCAGAGCGTACTTACGAACGCGCCCTGGCTGTCACCCGAACACCGCGAGCTAGCTCCCCGCTAGGATAGCAAAGCCTCTCTTACCTCCGACTCCCAAGTGCGTGCGTGCGTGCGTGCGTGCGTGCGCGCGCTATGCACACTTGCATTTTATAACGTTGTATTTAATAACGTTTATTCCGTTCTCGCGGAGCGAGTTACGTGTGAAATTAGCAGGTGTTTTCATATAAAATGTTATATATTATATAGCTGACTAGTGAGCCTGCATCAACCTTAATGCTATTCATGTGCAAGAAGATGACATTGTCTTCGCAGTTTAACATACACACGTTAATCTGCTGACACAACCCAAATGTGTCGTCTGCTCTCAGAAGTGGGGAAAAAACCGTCAGATCATATATAAACGGGTTATTTTGATAAACCGGATACATTTTGTGAATATATATGGTTACTTTCTCGCCTGAAAACATATTAAAACTTCATAAAATGACATATTAACACTTGTAGAGCCAAATTAAAGCTTTTCGCTAATGGCGGCCAAAACGGAGGTTTCAAAAACACTAGACTGACGCGTCACAGTCGCCAGATGTGATCCTAAATAAACTACGGTATATGAAAAAGCTGTCCTGGACAAGGCTAACAAGATAATCGCAGACCCCCAACATCCGCTCTCCACAGAATACGAAGTTCTCCCCCTAGGTAGAAGGCTTCGCATGCCAAGATGTAACTATAAGCTCTTAAAACTATCATTTGTCCCATTCTCCATTAAACTAATCAATTCGCTCAAGCAGAAACGATGATTAGGACATGATCACCAGCACCTGCACTTTATTGACAATGTGTGTCTACTACTCTACACAGTGTGTCTACTACTCTACACAGTCTGTCTACTACTCTACACAGTGTGTCTACTACTCTACACAGTGTGTCTACTACTCTACACAGTCTGTCTACTACTCTACACAGTGTGTCTACTACTCTACACAGTGTGTCTACTACTCTACACAGTGTGTCTACTACTCTACACAGTGTCTGTCTACTACTCTACACAGTCTGTCTACTACTCTACACAGTGTGTCTACTACTCTACACAGTGTGTCTACTACTCTACACA
Organism: Nansenia antarctica; assembly: GCF_963989245.1. Lineage (NCBI taxonomy): Eukaryota > Metazoa > Chordata > Actinopteri > Argentiniformes > Microstomatidae > Nansenia > Nansenia antarctica. The sequence continues at coordinate 51,054,526 of NC_137688.1, read as the reverse complement.
GTCTGTCTACTACTCTACACAGTGTGTCTACTACTCTACACAGTGTGTCTACTACTCTACACAGTGTGTCTACTACTCTACACAGTCTGTCTACTACTCTACACAGTGTGTCTACTACTCTACACAGTGTGTCTACTACTCTACACAGTGTGTCTACTACTCTACACAGTGTGTCTACTACTCTACACAGTGTGTCTACTACTCTACACAGTCTGTCTACTACTCTACACAGTGTGTCTACTACTCTACACAGTCTGTCTACTACTCTACACAGTGTGTCTACTACTCTACACAGTGTGTCTACTACTCTACACAGTGTGTCTACTACTCTACACAGTGTCTGTCTACTACTCTACACAGTGTGTCTACTACTCTACACAGTGTGTCTACTACTCTACACAGTGTGTCTACTACTCTACACAGTGTCTGTCTACTACTCTACACAGTGTGTCTACTACTCTACACAGTGTGTCTACTACTCTACACAGTGTGTGTCTACTACTCTACACAGTCTGTCTACTACTCTACACAGTGTGTGTCTACTACTCTACACAGTGTGTCTACTACTCTACACAGTGTGTGTACTACTCTACACAGTGTGTCTACTACTCTACACAGTGTGTCTACTACTCTACACAGTGTGTCTACTACTCTACACAGTGTGTCTACTACTCTACACAGTGTGTCTACTACTCTACACAGTGTGTGTCTACTACTCTACACAGTGTGTCTACTACTCTACACAGTGTGTGTCTACTACTCTACACAGTCTGTCTACTACTCTACACAGTGTGTCTACTACTCTACACAGTGTGTGTCTACTACTCTACACAGTGTGTCTACTACTCTACACAGTGTGTGTCTACTACTCTACACAGTCTGTCTACTACTCTACACAGTGTGTCTACTACTCTACACAGTGTGTCTACTACTCTACACAGTGTGTCTACTACTCTACACAGTGTCTGTCTACTACTCTACACAGTCTGTCTACTACTCTACACAGTCTGTCTACTACTCTACACAGTGTGTCTACTACTCTACACAGTGTCTGTCTACTACTCTACACAGTCTGTCTACTACTCTACACAGTCTGTCTACTACTCTACACAGTGTGTCTACTACACTACACAGTGTGTCTACTACTCTACACAGTGTGTCTACTACTCTACACAGTGTGTCTACTACACTACACAGTGTGTCTACTACTCTACACAGTGTGTCTACTACTCTACACAGTGTGTCTACTACTCTACACAGGGTGCTGCGCTGAACCGTCAGACGAGACCAGAAAAAACCCAAACCGCTAGAGCCGCTAGAGCACGCCCACCATGTAGACCTGCGGACTCATGGGGTTGGAAAACAACATAGTCGTGTAGCGATGTGGCCACTTCTATTAAAATTATAATCTTATTATAGTCATATACTGTATACCTCATATCAAGAAAGCTCAGAACATGTCACGGGCGACCTTGTCATGGTCCTACCTTCAGAAGGTGTGCTGACGTCACAGTAAATAATTATAATTTTGCCATTTAGCAGACGCTTTTAATCCAAAGCGATTTACAATTACGAATTACAGGGACATTCCCCCTGGAGTAACTGAGGGCTAAGTACCTTACTCAAGGGCACACTAGTAGTGGTGTGGTTTCAGGCGGGATTTGAACTCACAACCTTCTGATCACAAGTCCAACTCACTATCCACTAGACCACCACTATCACAGTGTGTGCAGGTGTACAGGTGTCTGTTGTGTTTGAGAATACTACACACTTCTCTCCTTAGCTTAGCAGCGCTTTGTTGTCACAAGAAACGTTTGGTATATTATTCCTTCTTAAAAAGTCTTAAATTTGACTTGTTGAAACCTGCAGGAACCCTGTATATGTAAGTTATATTTATTTTAAGTTATTCATTAATGTTAAGAGAATGTTGCATTCAAGAATGTTACCATTAAAATGACATTTGACTTTAAAAGATGGCCTTTAGCGTATTTCTTATAGAGGGTATCAGTCTTGCATCAAATAGTGAATTCCATACTGACACTAACACTTGTTGACAATGTTTACTTTGATTTTTTTTCTTTTCTTGGATACAATGTTTACTGTAGTAAAAAAGAAATGCATGTATGAGGACAAGAGCTCACCAAGTATAATTCTCCTCCTTCAATCCAATGCTTCCATCCTCTGTTCTTCTTCTCGCCCCTCTGGACACAGACCAGCTTGTCATTGTCCAACTTAACAGTTGACTGTGTAACATACGTATACTGGTTCTATTATTGTTGAATTTGTGAATGATATGTTACTCCCTAACTATTATTATATACCTGATTGTAACCTGTACAGTTCTTTTGCAAACGTTATCCCCCTGATGAATTCCCCCCTATGAATTTTCAAAGTGTTGTGTATATATATATAAAGTTTATTCCGTTTTCTGAATCAGTGTGGACTCGTGGTGTGTTTGTTCATCGTCTGACATTGGCACGTTTTATTACAATATCAACTACTATACTAGTCCAAAAGTTACATATGACTGTACTTATCATAACTGTACATGTCCTACTCTAATGGATCTTGAACGAAACACACATTTTTTTTATTAAGTTGAATTGCTGTGCATTGTTTTAGGATGCTTAGTCCCTAAGGCTCAAGTTGCGTTTGCAACTTTATGAGAAATGATCTGCTGATCAGACCTCCGTTTCTTTCTTTTGAAACCGGGAGCACTTAACCAATAGATAATATTGCCAACATTGTATTGGACAGGGGGATATGATTTTACCAAGGTCTCCGCCCGAGACGTAGGTGCGCTCCGGGCTCTCTCCCTGCTGATTGCGCGATTGTGCACACTTGCATTTTATAACATTGTATTTAATAATGTTTATTCCGTTCTGCTTTTATTTGATAGTCGGGGTCTTATAGGGCTCTCCCAACCCGAGATGCTCTGTGCTCTGATGTGGTTTAACTAGCCAACTCCGTACTACGTTAGCGGAGCGAGTTACGTGTGAAATTAGCATGTGTTTTCATATAAAATGTTATATATTATATAGCTGACTAGTGAGCCTGCGTCAACCTTAATGCTATTCAAGTGCAAGAAGATGACATTGTCTTCGCAGTTTAACATACACACGTTAATCTGCTGACACAACCTAAATGTGTTGTCTGCTCTCAGAAGTGGGGAAAAAAACGTCAGATCAGATATATAAACGGGTTATTTTGATAAACCGGATACATTTTGTGAATGGTTACTTTCTCGCCTGAAAACATATTAGAACTTCATAAAATGACATATTAACACTTGTAGAGCCAAATTACAGCTTTTAGCTAATGGCGGCCAAAACGGAGGATTCAAAAACACTAGACTGACGTCACAGTCGCCAGCTGGTCGTGACGCGTTCTAAACGATTAGGCCGCTGATGGCCCTGCAGCTTTTGGCAGCAGCAGGTTTTGGCATGACAGAACCACTACGGCTTGTGGCTCTGTTCGGAGGCCTTGGATCCAAAGCGAGTGACTCCAAAACGAGCCGAAGTGGTAGAAAAGAGAATCGGGATTGGGCCCTACACTATGGAGCTATTTTAGTGCCATCAGAAATTGAATTGTATTTGACAGATTTAATTGAATCTGAGCACAAACTGAATTGTATTTGACAGATTGAATTGTATTCAATTCAGTTTTCATTATTTTAATTCAGTTTTCAAATTCAGTTTCTCTGAATACAATTCGGTTTTTCTCAAAATACAATTCAGTTCTCAAAATACAATTCCGTTTTAGAGGCACTCATCCGGGGACTCTGGGCTAGGTAGAATTATAGAGCACCGATTCTAACTCCCATCCCTCCCATCCGAACTCATAAGAGCAACGCATCAGGGTACTTTGCTCTCCCGTCATGTCCACGCCCCTTTTTGGGTGATAGAAGTGTAGAAGTTTGACTGGCGGTCAATGGAAATGTCTGGTCTTTGCTACTTTAATCCGATAAAATAAGAAAACCGTAGTGCTTTTTAGATATTAGGAGCCCAAATCCGATGGCCAGTTAGGCAAACTATTATATAGTGTCGTTGCCGATCAATGATCGACGTCGTTATAGAGACAATTAATGAAATAGGGGTTGATTCATCAGAGCAGTCATACGTCATCTCCCTGTCATCAGGGATTTGTAGTTCTTCATTTTATTTGCCGTGTATATCCCCAGATGAGAGTGTTACATTAGTTTTCTTAAGATAGGATAATGAATAAATCTGTTCAATGGGCATTTGCCATATGACGTTTTATCATGAAAATAATGAACAGCAAGCTAAATCCAAAACTAGGGCCGGTGGAGGAGGGCAAGTGTCACATTGGACACACTACCAAAACAGAAAAATAAAGTATCTTAACGACAGCAAAAGTGATGGATGTCAGAAATACATTACCTGGAGATTCAATAAGGTAGCCTACTTTTATATGACAGGATATGGGTTAGGGTTATATGACACCTGTAGCTAGATAGATAGATAGAGCCAAAAGTAAAAAGTCGCTGAGAGACGAAAGCAGGGTCTGGGCTGGTAATTGGATGACGCGCCAAACAATCCGCTGAGATGAAAAGTACGTTTTAGAGCATTTATTGAATAGAACAATCAAACTTGGCGACGTACAAAAATAATCCATAAGCGATCGAAACCAGAAAAATAACAAACAATGCATATAGAATATGCGTATAATGCGGTCAACAAAAATACATCGCTCCCCTCTCTCTCCACTACCGCCATGCAAGATGCCCAGGTGCTTAAATTACCTTGCAATATCACCCCCCATAACCATATGACTTCTCAATACGGTGATCAAGGCAATAAACAAACAATCAAAGTAAACTCACAATAAACCCAGTAGCCTGTCATACTAAATACCCCCCTACAACACCTCAGGCCTTTGGGTCGGGTGGTTCATCCACATGGATGGAGGCAGACTGAAAGGACATACATTCATTGCCTATTTCATAAATGTTCTCCATATAACGACGTCGATCATTGATCAGCAACGACACTATATAATTGTTTGCCTGACTGGCCATCGGATTTGAGATCCTAATATCTAAAAAGCGATACAGTTTTCTTATTTTATCGGATTAAAGTAGCAAAGACCACAAATTTCCATTGACTGCCAGTCAAACTTCTACACTTCTAGCACCCAACAGGGGACGTGATCGTTCTGATGACAGGGAGATGACTCGCAATTGTTCTTATGAATGGGAGTTATCGGTGAATCGGTGCTCTATAATTCTACCTAGCCCAGAGTCCCCGGATGAGTGCCTCTAAAACTGAATTGTATTTTGAGAAAAACTGAATTGTATTTTGAGAAAAACTGAATTGTATTTTGAGAAAAACCTGAAACTGAATTTGAAAACTGAATTAAAATAATGAAAACTGAATTGAATACAATTCAATCTGTCAAATACAATTCAGTTTGTGCTCATATTCAATTCAATCTGTCAAATACAATTCAATTTCTGATGGCACTAAAATAGCTCCATAGCAGAATCCTGTAAACATTTTTAGCTTCTTGGTAGATTAGTTACACAAGCTTCCGATGTGCACGCAGCAGGTGTGTACTACATGCCAAATGTTATCTCATGTTGCGATATGCAGCAAAACGGCAAGCATCTCATGACACTGCCAGGCCAGGGTGTCAGAAGGGGAAGCATCTACCAGTGAGTGGGGGACAACCTTTGACCATCTAACTATTGCACGTTGCTCTGGTTGAGGATTCAGATCCTCCTTCACAATCTCCTATTACGGCAACTCTACAGGAACCTTATGAAAGAACACAGGGTTTTTATAATCTTAATTTAATTATTTAGTCATTTAAAGTCAATATTAAAAAAGATGGGTTTTTAGTCTTGACTTGAACATATTTGCTGAGGTTGCATACCTAATGTAAACTGGCAGTGCATTCCACAATTTGGGTGCATAAAATGAGAATGCAGCCTCACCAAATCTCTTCTTTTGTGGTATACAGAGAAAACCAGCGTCAGAAGACCTGAGAGCTCTATTGCTTGCAAAAGGTCTTTCAAATATTCTGGTGCTATGCCAGTGAGAGCTTTATAAACAAGCAGAAGGATCTTGAAATATATTCTGAACTTAACAGGAAGCCAGTGTAGAGTTTCTAAAATAGGAGTTATATGAGCTTGTCTGCTTGTTTTGGTTAAAACTCTCGCTGCTGCATTTTGTACTAATTGCAGCTGGCCAATAGCTTTCTTCAGAAGACCAGAAAGGAGACTGTTACAATAGTCCAAACGTGTAATAACAAAAGCATGCATTAACACTTCTGCATCAGCTTGCCGGAGAAAATGTCTAACTTTTGCAATATTCCGTAGATGATAAAAAGCATTTCTAGTGATAGATTTGATGTGAGGCTCAAAGCTTAAGTCAGAATCTATATCAATATATATTGATGTCAGAGAATGTCAATATCAGAAGTACAATGCATTTGACGGCACCCATCACACCCCCAAGACCGACGCAATACCTCACAGCAAGGACATTGACATTTGCCAATCGACCTGACCCAAAAGCCAAACAAAACAAAAAAGATGCATTATGCAAATTAGTGGTCCAGACACACCCAATCATGAATATAAGAATTCTAATGTGTTTCTAATAGTCAAAAAACATAAAATAGACACCAGGCTTGCATTTCTAGTTCATTTGGTTCAAAAGTTGGTGTGCCCCCAACTATTAGGTGCGTTCGTTTCGATTCTATGGACTCTGGAAAATAGGCACGTGATTGCCCGCGCCGGCGCAGGCGGGGTCTGCGTGGACCCTAACCCTAGCTCCAGGCCTAACCCTAGCTCCAGCCCTAACCCTAGCTCCAGGCCTAACTTTAGCTCCAGGCCTAACTTTAGCTCCAGGCCTAACCCTAGCTCCATCCCTAACCCTAGCTCCAGCCTTAACCCGAGCTCCAGGCCTAACGCTAGCTCTAGCCCTAACCCGAGCTCCAGCCCTAACCCGAGCTCCAGCCCTAACCCTAGCTCCAGGCCTAACCCTAGCTCCAGCCCTAACCCTAGCTCCAGCCCTAACCCTAGCTCCTAACCCTAGCTCCAGGCCTAACCCTATCTCCAGCCCTAACCCTAGCTCCAGGCCTAACCCTAGTTCCAGCCCTAACCCTAGCTCCAGCCTTAACCCTAGCTCCAGGCCTAACCCTAGCTCCAGTCCTAACTAGCCCTAGTTAACTAGTTAACTATTGTAGTTTGCCATCGGGGGGTGGGATCCATAGATATATACATACTTAACTAGAATGAATGAATGAATGAATGAATGGTCTTTATTGTCATTGATATAGTACAGGTACCAAACAACGAAATTTGGGAGGGGGGTTCCCCTGGTGCTAGGAAAAAGAAACTAAAAACAAGAAGGGAAAGGAGCTGTGTGGGGAACATGGCGCGTTCTGGCCTGCAGAGGGAGCTAGACTGCCGTTGGAGGGGAACAAGGGGCTGATTACGGACAGGTGTCAGTGATCAGACTCGTTGTCCCACTGGTCTATTTAACCTGTGTGTGTTTGTTCCCTCGGGAGATGAGTAGGGCAGGAAGTACCTGCCGGACGGAGACACTGAGAGACAGAGAGAGAGAGAGAGCCGCGGCGAGGACGCACGAGATCCCGAAAGGGGGTGAGGTGCAGGGAGCCGGGGCGGACGGAGCGGGTCCCGAAAGGGAGGACTAGCGGGGCGAGAGCGAGGGCTCTGCCAGGAGCGGAATAGCGGGGCGAGAGCGAGGGCTCTGCCAGCAGCGGACGGAGCGGGTCCCGAAAGGGAGGACTAGCGGGGCGAGAGCGAGGGCTCTGCCAGGAGCGGAATAGCGGGGCGAGAGCGAGGGCTCTGCCAGCAGCGGACGGAGCGGGTCCCGAAAGGGAGGACTAGCGGGGCGAGAGCGAGGGCTCTGCCAGGAGCGGAATAGCGGGGCGAGAGCGAGGGCTCTGCCAGCAGCGGACGGAGCGGGTCCCGAAAGGGAGAGACAGCGGGAGGGGGAAAAAGACTCGCTCAGCACGTCAGTGACGGTGCTGAGCTGTGCTGGACTAAATAAACATATATTCTGTACCATTCCTCTGTGTCGACCTCCCTCTGTGCCTAGAGACTGCTACAAGCTGGTTTACGTAAAATAAAGGCTATGTACACTATCCACTATACTATACTATACAAATAAAAACACTGTGCTGTACTCTATGCTATGCTATACCTATTCTAACATTTCCTATTCTCTGAACCTTATGTACCCTAGGGTTGTCATATTGCACATAGTGTTATTGCACATTCATTTAAAGTGTCGCAGTTTGCAGGTTTGAAATGTACACAGTTGTGTTTCAGTATTACACTTGATTTCTATCTAGTAGCTGCCATCAATTTGTCTAGATTGTCCAGGGCCTAGAACCTAGGTCTTTGCTGTGTTCAGGGCCTGAATGGCCCTGGGGTAGAAGCTGAGCTTCAGTCTGTTTGTCCTTGCGAACATGGTCCTGAACCGCCTGTTCGAGGGCAGCCGAGCAAAGTGTTCGTACCCAGGGTGGGATGGGTCTCTGGAGATCTTGGAGGCCTTCCTGAGACAGCGTGTGTTGTACAGCTCTTCCAGAGAGGGGAGGGGGGCGCCGGTGATCTTCTGGGCCGATCTCACGACTCTCTGTAGCGCATTCCTCTCTGCGGCTGTGCAGCTGGAGAACCAGATGCAGATGCAGTAGGTGAGGATGCTCTCCACTGCAAAGCGGTAGAAGGTCACCAGCATCTCCTGTCCGATGTGGTCTTTCCTGAGGACTCTCAGGAAGAAGAGCCGCTGTTGTGCCTTCTTGATGATGGCTGCTGTGTTGATCTTCCAGGACAGGTCATCCTGTATGTGCACCCCCAGGAATCGGAGGGTTGAGACTCTCTCCACGCTCCCTCCATCGACGAGCAGGGGCTGGACCTCAGATTTTTTCCTCCTGAAGTCCACGATGATTTCCTGGGTCTTTGACTGGTTCAGCAGCAGGTTGTTAACCTTGCACAGCTTGCTCAGCTGCTCTACCTCATCCCTGTACGCCGCCTCGTCCCCCCCCCCGAGATGCAGCCCACCACGGTGGTGTCGTCTGCAAACTTTACGATGGAGTTGCTGGGGTGGACGGGGGTGAAGTCGTAGGTGTAGAGGTTGTAGAGGATGGGGCTTAGCACGCAGCCCTGGGGGGACCCAGTGCTGAGTCTGAGGGCTGTGGAGGTGTGGGAGCCCACCCGCACCCTCTGGGGGCGGTCAGACAGGAAGTCCTTGATCCATGCACATATAGAGTGTGATAGTCCCAGGTCTAGTAGTTTGGTCACTAGCCTGTCTGGAAGGATGGTGTTGAAGGGAGAGCTGAAGTCCACAAAGAGCAGTCTCGCGTAGCTGTTTCCCCTCTCCAGGTGGGATAGAGTGGAGTGGAGAGTCGTCGCGATGGCGTCCTCTGTGGACCTGTGGGCTCTGTAGGCGAACTGGTATGGATCCAGGTTGGGCGGGAGGCGTGTGACTATGTGGGCCCGGACTAGTTTCTCGAAGCACTTCATGATGATTGGTGTGAGTGCCACCGGGCGGTAGTCGTTTAGGCAGCTCACCGTGCTTTTCTTCGGGACTGGGATGATAGTTGAGGTTTTCAGGCAGGGTGGGATGGTGGCCTGGGACAGGGACTGGTTGAAGATGTTGGTGAAAACCCCGGCCAGCTGGTCGGCGCAGTCCCTCAGCACCCGTCCCAGGACGCCATCCGGCCCTGGATGTTAAGGTTCCGGCCCTGAATGTTAAGGTTCTGCTGATAACCCCTACTACCACTGGTTGACGATCATCGCCACGGCCACGGCTGTGCTGTAGGCCTTACATCTGGTGGTCAGGTACGGTATCACACCTCTCTGCATCCCCCCCAACCGGTGACTGACATGGTTTGTCTCCTTTAATGACACGTGTTTTCTGAACAAGAAAAAACCCTGTGTAGTATGATGAGTAACGTTATGTTTTTGTTAGGTAGCCATCATCATGACGGTGTCAGGTCATTTTTAGATAGTCTGAAACGTTCACTAACTTAGTAATAGTCTTTCACGTTCACTAACTTACACTAACATACAATAAAATTGACACTTACTTGTGAAAAGTTATCCCGCGACGCCTGTTTTCCTGCAGCATCTTTCCAAGTGGTCTACTCGATGACTCTTGACCACCCCAATATGGCGACCACCCAGCAGCATGTCAAATCTTAAACAAGGTATCTACTGTATATATATCTATGGATTCCCCCCCCCCTGCTTATTACAAATGTCATACTAAGAGGAGAGAGCGCTTCAAACCTCACCTTTTGGCTAATTGACTGTTTTCATATAATAATAATAATAATAATAATAATAATAATAATAATAATAATAATAATAATAATAACAATAATAATCAAATTGATTATAGATGATGTCAAACAATACTCATGATGAGAGTTAGTTACAGTTCAATAACCCACCACAAACTGGGGATTATAAATTCAATGGTCAGAGTCTACAGTTTTCTTTTACTATTGCAAAGCAAAACAGCCCATAGTCATTGTTGCAACACTTCTTAGCAGCGGTCAATAACTATGTTGTCGCCAGTAAATCGACCGAAAACAAAACTACGTTGGATCCTGGTATAGGCAGGTGATTGGTCGAGATTTGCAGTTATCAACCTTGATGGTGATTCGATGTGAGAACCTCAAGCAGCATGGTGGTCTCACCACTAGGGGGCAGCAGCAGCCCATCAGTACAGGCAACACTGTTGACAGCAATTTATGTCAAATGTATGTAAGGTGTATGTAGGCCCTACTGCTATGTCTGAACAATAATATGTGTGTAATCATATAATATATACAATTGGCTTTAGCAATAAACATTGTTATTGTTCTATCATTATCGTAGCATACAGATTATACATGTGAAGAATAAGAGAGCTCACAGTTGTTTGCTAGTCATCATTTCTGATGATGTTTAATTAAATAATTAAGTACCGTTACAGACATTCTTACAGGTTGATTAAGGTTGACATCAGACTAACACAGATTAGGAGTTTGTATATCTCATAAAATCATGTTAAGATTACTTCTTCCAAGAGTTTACATCATACACTAAAATCATGCTTTTCTCAGATCATGCTTCTTACACTGTTTACCTTCTTAGCGAATGATGCAGGATTTACAAACTCATTTCTGTCCAACGTACGAATGAACACATGTATCACTTTTAGTGGGCCTCCCCCAAAAAAGTATTCACACGGATTTGGAATTTAAGCAAACTAACTACCGTATTTTCCGGACTATAAGTCGCGCTTTTTTTCATAGTTTGGCTGGTCCTGCGACTTATAGTCAGGTGCGACTTATATGTCAATATATATATATAATTTCATACTGACTGACATGAACCAAGGAGTAAACATTACCGTCTACAGCCGACAGAGGGCGCTCTGGGCTTGTGACAACTATATGCTGCTCCTATTTCCCCTGAAGAAGTTATCTAAAACATTAGCTTGTTGAAGCTAAGCAAACGGTAGCTTGGTGAACTTGCTTACTGGTAACTTGCTTGTTGGACTCGCTGGCTTGTTATGTTCATTTAGCCTATTCAGCCTCCCAGGTATGTTCTTTATGCTATTGTGTTGCTGAATAACTGTTAATGTGTTATGTTAACATGCCTGACTTCTATTCAGCCTGTTGTTCTGTGTCCTATTGTGTAGTTGAATAAACTTGCCTTTCCAGATTACATGTCTGTTCTTGGTCTTGGATTTTGTGAAATATATTTCTAAATAAATGCGACTTATAGTCCAGTGCGACTTATATAGGTAGGTGTGAAAACGCCATTACTCTGCACGGTGTGTTAGATTAGTTCTGAAAGGTAGTGCCATGTCTGTCCATTGGATCTGTGGAGGGGTGTGTGTGTGTGTGTGTGTGTGTGTGTGTGTGTGTGTGTGTGTGCGTGTGTGTGTGTGTGTGTGCGTGTGTGTGTGTGTGTGTGTGTGAGTGATTAGCTCTGATCAGTAGTGCAGTGTCAATCCAGTGGATTATACTGCAAAAAGTAAACTCAAAAAACAAGGAAAGAAAGCAATAATATGGGGGAGATATTACTTAAAGTAAGCAGAATTATCTGCCAACAGAACAGGAAAATTTCACTTGCCAAGATTGTCTTAAAACAAGTAAGATATATCTTAAAACTAGTGAACTAAGACAAGAAACAAGCATATATTGCCTTGATTTAAGATATTTAATCTCACTTAGATTTACTTTTTGCAGTGTCGCTGTCTGTGTGTGTGTCTGCACGGTGTGTTAGGTTGGTTCTGATGGGTAGTGTGGTGTCGATCCAGTGGTTGGGATTCTGGATCATGGAGTTCCATACGTTGACCTCCTCCTCTGTAGAGTCCATCCAGCACACTGCCGCCCCATAGCTCTGACCTGCAACACACACACACACACACACACACACACACACACACATAAATAAGAAATCTATACTGCATTATTTTTACTATTATTTATTATTATTATTTTATTTTTATTATTTTGTGGCCCAATCATACCTGTGGGTGGGGGGTTAAAAACAAAACAAAATGTAAACAAGGACTCTTACGGACCCTGTATGTGTGTGTGTGTGTGTTTGCACATTGTACAGATCGCACATTGTTCATTTGATATCACATGTGATTGATGTGTGTTTGTGTGAGTGTCACCTGTCCCAGGGCTGAGTCTGACCCCCCCCAGCAGGTGTTTCTTCAGCCCCTCCTTCTGCCAGACGGTCAGCTCGGTGCAGGCCTCCCTCAGGTCAGCTGACTGGAACCCGTCATACACCATCGTGTGGTTATAGGTCGGGCTGATCGACCGCTTGACCACGCGCGTCTTCTGACCGCTCGTCCGACTGGCGTCCGGGAGCACGAAGCTAGATCAGGGTGACAGAGAAGCTAGATCAGGGTGACAGAGAAGCTAGATCAGGGTAACAGAGAAGCTAGATCAGGGTGACAGAGAAGCTAGATCAGGGTAACAGAGAAGCTAGATCAGGGTGACAGAGAAGCTAGATCAGGGTGACAGAGAAGCTAGATCAGGGTGACAGAGAAGCTAGATCAGGGTGACAGAGAAGCTAGATCAGGGTGACAGAAAGCTAGATCAGGGTGACAGAGCAGTCAAAGCAGGGGTCAACTCTCGGTGCTCCAGACTGTAGAGATGGCATTATTATCTCAGGGGATATTAAGCATTATCGCCTGGACTGTGCATCCGTTCTTTTGTACTTCCCTCCCTGTTTCATTTTATTTCATTTACTATGTGTTTTTTTATTTTAATTTTTTATTTATATACTTTTTTTTTTTGTGCGTTTCTTTGTTTTGTCTCTCACTCCAGAGTCTGGACTGGGTGGGTGTTTAGGGGAAGGGGAAAAAAAGGTGTTCTAGTTCTCTGTTCGAACACCAAAAGGTGTTTATTTACTTATTTTGAAGTCAATTGTATACCTTGTATTTGTCATTTGTATATTCTTATACTTGACTTATAAGCTTCTCCAAAATTCTCCAATAATAAAAAAAAAAATATATTGCCTGGACTGATATTGGCCAAGTACAGCCCTGCTCGGATGACTTTAGTGCCATACCGATCAGAGATTGTTAGGAATCTCTACACACACCCACGCTCGCACACACACACACACACACACACACACACACACACACACACACAAAACATCTGGAATAAATAGAATTAGCGCAACCGAGAAAGGTGATAAGATAAGGAGATTCACCCCTCCCTCAGATTGAAATACACCCGCCCCCGCCATCCACTTGCTAGTTTTTCCGGTGGCGTAGCTGGTTTAACATCCGTTATTCCAGTGACGGTGACGTGTGTTGGCGATATGACAGATGGCACAGGTTTGTAACTCGGCACGAGGAAGCAGTACTGTTTACACCAGCGTGACCACAATGCCAGTCTATTAAGGGCCATTACACCCACACGCCCACGCACATGCAGCGGGAGGCTAATGTGACGCTTAGGGTACGTGCTGTTAGGAAAGAGTGCCATTGTCGTTGTAATGGCCTTTGGCCAGAAAAAGGGGAGGAGGAGGACAGGGAGGAGTAATGACAGGACGCAGCGCCACCACCACTCTCTCCAGCCACTTCCTGTCCTGTCCTGGGCGGTTGTGATGTCATCGCATCAACACTGTGTTTGAGAAGGGAGAGGTCGGAGGTCACTCTGGGTCAGAGCTCTGTAGACGTGAGTCGTCGCTGCCGTAAGGAGTCCAGTCTTTTCAGAAAATGCCCTTCCATTTTTTGGGTGCACAAAATGGCTGTGCCAAGACACTTGGGGTGTGTTCTCACTAGAACATTTGCTTCACTTGGAATCGGAGTATAGGATAACATTTGCTTTACTCTGCGTCGTTTGGAGCTGTGAGAAAGTGCATTCGAAGTCGCTCCCGGAGCAAACAACCAACGCATGCTCCGCTTGAAAAGGGTGGTTTCGCTCCGATTAGAAACGACGCATCGAGGCTGTCCATAGGAAAACAACAGTGCATGCGTGTTGATCTGGATAAGAGTGTGACGAATGGGCAATTGGTCAATGACGAATGGTCAATTTTTCTGACCAATCAACTACCACATCTGTTGCTTTGATTGCGTATGTTACTTCGTTTACATAAAGGGCTGTGAGAACGCAAATCAGAGAAATAATGTATGCAACAATGTTGCAAACTCATCCACTTGCTCCAGGTCCTGATTCAGACTTTCATGTGAGAACATGACCTGAAATAAGGCCACTATTCCTACCGATTGGCCTTTTATCACTGATGGTTGGCGGGCTGCATCTCAATACTATGAAGTACTACAAGAGCCCTGACCCACCTCTTGACATAGGAGTCCACAGCGCCCCCTCTGGTGGATATGAGTCCCTGCGCTTCCCGCAGCCAGATATGCAGCTCCCCTGTCAGAGGGAGACCCGAACCTACACACACATACACACACACACACACACACACACACACACACACACAGAGGTAGTGTGAGAGGAAAGGCAACATTTTGTGTGTGTGTGTGTGTGTGTGTGTGTGTGTGTGTGTGTGTTCAGCTCACCCTCAGATCCAGCTGGTGTGAACTTTATAGAGAGCTGGATAGTCCCTCGACTGCTAATAGAGTCTGGACTCAACTGAACCTGAGAGAGAGGACAGAGGAGAGAGTTGAGGGGAATACAAAAGAGAAGGATAGGTCAGAGAGAAAGAGGGGAAAAATGGATTGGAGGAGGGGAAGAGACAGGTTACATAAGATCTAGTTGATATTCCCAGCATGTCTGTACTCTGTGTACTATGGTGAAGGCCTTTCTAAGAAACAGGCAGGACAAGGACCCTACGCGGAGCTCTGTGTGAGGTAGTTAAGTGTGTTATTAGTCTGACGTGGGTGCGTGTGTGTTTTTTGCGATTTGCATCTCTTTGCAAGAGAGACCTGTATTAACTAGAACACTGACTTAATACAATACCAGGGTTGTCAACACTCACGGCGCAGGGGGGGGGCTCAATGTGAAAATGTCATGCCAGAAGCGCAAGAGTTGGCCACCCCGATATTTAGCTGTAGTTACAGTACAGGCCAAAAGTTTGGACACACCTTCTCATTCAATGCGTTTCCTTTATTTTCATGACTATTTGGTACATTGTAGATTCTCACTGAAGGCATCAAAACTATGAATGAACACATAGGAATGATGTATTTAACAATAAAGTGTGAAATAACTCTAAATATGTCTTATATTTTAGATTCCTCAAAGTAGCCACCCTTTGCTTTTTTGTTGTTAATAAAATATATAAGAATAATATTAAATATAATATGTGTTAATAATAATATGTTATTATATATATATCATATTATTATTATATATGTTATTAACAACAACAAATATATATTTTATTAACAACAACAAATATATATTTTATTAACAACAAAAAAGCAAAGGGTGGCTACTTTGAGGAATCTAAAATATAATACATATTTAGAGTTATTTCACACTTTTTTGTTAAGTACATCATTTCACATGTGTTCATTCATAGTTTTGATGCCTTCAGTGAGAATCAACAATGTAAATAGTCATGAAAATAAAGGAAACACATTGAATGAGAAGGTGTGTCCAAACTTTTGGCCTGTACTGTATGTCAGGTGTATTTAGCTATGTGAGGTTTATGAAGCTGTAGCTATGTCAGGTGTATGTAGCTATTTGAGGTTTATGAAGCTGTAGCTATGTCAGGTGTATGTAGCTATGTGAGGTGTATGTAGCTATGTCAGGTGTATGTAACTATGTCAGGTATATGTAGCTATGTCAGGTGTATTTAGCTATATGAGGTGTATTTAGCTATGTCAGGTGTATTTAGCTATGTGAGGTGTATGTAGCTATGTCAGGTTTATGTAGCTATGTGAGGTGTATGTATCTATGTTAGGTGTATGTAGCTATGTGAGGTGTATGTAGCTGTAGCTATGTGAGGTGTATGTGAATGAATGAATGAATGAATGAATGAATGGACTTTATTGTCATTGCTACAGTACAGGCACCAAACAACGAAATTTAGGAGGGGTGTGTAGCTATGTAGCTGTAGCTATGTCAGGTGTATGTAGCTATGTCAGGTGTATGTAGCTATGTCAGGTGTATTTAGCTATGTCAGGTGTATGTAGCTATGTCAGGTGTATGTAGCTATGTCAGGTGTATGTAGATATGTGAGGTGGATGTAGCTATGTGAGGTTTATGTACCTGTAGCTATGTCAGGTGTATTTAAAGCTAACCAGTCTTGCCATCTAGAGCCATAGCTTGTCGTTCTAAATGTACGTAGTGATGTAAACAAACACAGTCGTTTCTGCAGAAGAGTCTCGCAAATAAACTGAAGGCGACGCTGCTCCCTTGCAGAGTCGACCTGCCCTCTCTGAGAAACACAATGACGTGTCACCCTCAGGGGTGCAAACTTGTCACCTTTCTGCTAAATTGGCCGTTTTTACTTCAAAATAGGTCATCCACATGAATTGTGTAGATATAACAACTATTTGGGGAGGGGGGGGTGGGTGGTCAACGTCTTATCCAAGTCACGTGATGACTATTCTTCTAACTAATCTTCCTGTCTGCTAAACTCCGCTGCTGCTGAAATAACCTTTAGCTTCATGCAGCTAGGTACAATTCTATCGACATAATTATGCGGGTGTTAAGGTTAGGACTGCCGCTGAGACCACCGCTAGTGCTAGCGATATCCGACCCCCCCATCAACAAAAATGTTATCCGCTCATTGATAATTGTCTTAGTGCAAAAAAATAAAAGTGTCAAAAGTGTTTTTGGGCCATCACCAGTTTGCACCCCTGTTAATACAGCAGAGGGCGCTGTGACTGAGTAGAGGCAGCTGCCTGCATTCACACCACGTCTCACGCAATAATCACGTA
>NC_137688.1:51007148-51032148 GCF_963989245.1 Nansenia antarctica | reverse complement strand
ATAATCACCTCTGACCTTACACGTCCCTCGTCCTGGTGACGCAGCTCTGTATCCCGTAGCAACACTTCCAAGATGGCTGCATGCTCCGCGTCCGTCAGGTGACTCAGATCCAGAAGAGACTCTGCCCCCTCTCCCGCCATCACTAAGAGAGAAAGAGAGAGGGGGGGGGGGGGGGGGCACACAGAGAGAGACCAAACAGAGAAAGAGGCAGAGAGCGAGACAGACACACAGACAGACAGAAAAACAGTAAGAATTAATAAATTATAGGAGATGAAAGTAATTTACATCTTTAAGTAAATACTTAATATTCTGTGTGTGTGTGTGTGTGTGTGTGTGTGTGTGTGTGTGTGTGTGTGTGTGTGTGTGTGTGTGTGTTTACTCTATACATCAGACAGTGTGTGGTGTGTGTGTGTGTGTGTGTGTGTGTGTGTGTGTGTGTGTGTGTGTGTGTGTGTGTGTATGGCCTATACATCAGAGACAGTGGGTGTTTGTGCCCACTGTCCACACCTCCCAGGTACACTTACCTCAGTCAGGTTAACGCATGCGTAGAAGAATTCCGCCAGTCAGAGCGGTTTCGGGCTTGTTTTGCAAACAGGATACGAACTGGGCAATATCCGCTCACATCCTCCACCACCTCAACACAACAGCAGGCAGCGACCGTTCAGCTGAGAAAATCTGCAAAACACAAACACTTTTACTTTCAATGTCAGCAACGTATCGTATACACTTCCTAAGCAAACATACAAGAAACATGCACATACATGTGTGTGTATGTATGTATGTATGTATGTATGTATACACAAGCGCGCGCACGCAAGCACACCGCGAGAGAACACACACCTGTCGCAATTCTCCTAACTGGAAAGAAACTCTCATCACAACTTATTATAACTTCAGACACGTCGTACAAGCTACTGTAACCCTATAACGTTACCTTTTTCATTTACTCCCATCAATGAGCAACACGTTCATCCGTGAGAAGGGTCGGTGTAAAAAGTTTGTGTTCTCCAATCCGAGTCCGTTGTAACTTGGCACAAGTCTAGCGGGTTGACACGGTAGACTGAGTCAACGCGTACACGCCCTCACAGCTAGACCCAAAACACGAAACGGAGCATTACTCAACACGAGAGACACTTCCGCTGGTCTGTGTGTGTGTAGGTTTTTACAACTCACTATTAGACAAAACACAGACTGTGTTTATTTCGGGTAGCCTACGTATGTCGTCGTACGCTTGCTGCTCAGATCAATAGGCCAGTAATCGATAGTTGGATATCGGACCAGACGGGACACGTCGAGCCCCTTTCAGTGACACTCATTTGCATTATGTGAAGCAATAGTGCTTCTCCGTGGAATACCAGGCCACAAAAGATTGAACCAACTTTTACCAGAGTTCGATTTGATAGAATTTTGCCACATCATTTCAGTTGGAGTCCTGTAGTAGAGGAACAAGGAACTGTACTGGGGAAGGTCCCGTTTGTTTTGCTCTGTATGATAAGTATTGTGTGTGTGTGTGTGTGTGTGTGTGTGTGTGTGTGTGTGTGTGTGTGTGTGTGTGTGTGTGTGTGTGTGTCTGTGTGTGTGTGTGTGTGTGTGTGTGTGTGTGTGTGTGTGTGTGTGTGTGTGTGATCTCTATTTGATGCAGTTATTTTATCCCTCACGGATGTTTCTCTAGAAGGTTGGGTGGAGTTGCCTGTACTGCCCACACCTGCTAAACACACACACACACACACACACACACACACACACACACACACACACACAGCAGAGCAGCATTAGAGAAAATAGAGCAAGAGACAGAGAGTGGGTCTAGTTGTTTTCAAGAAGCCAGCATTCAGTCCTTTGTGTGTGTGTGTGTGTGTGTGTGTGTGTGTGTGTGTGTGTGTGTGTGTGTGTGTGTGAGAGAGAGAGAGAGAGAGAGAGAACAAGAACAAGAATCCTGCATTCAGTTCTTTTGTCTGTGGAGCTGGAAGACAGCCATGATGTTGCCCTGTGTGTGTGTGTGTGTGTGTGTGTGTGTGTGTGTGTGTGTGTGTGTGTGTGTGTGTGAGTGTGTGTATCTGTGTGTGTGTGTGTGTGTGTGTGTGTGAGTTCAGTTCACTGAGTTAGAATCCTTTATGAGCGATCAGCCC
The DNA here is from genome assembly GCF_963989245.1 of Nansenia antarctica. Classification (NCBI taxonomy): domain Eukaryota; kingdom Metazoa; phylum Chordata; class Actinopteri; order Argentiniformes; family Microstomatidae; genus Nansenia; species Nansenia antarctica. The sequence continues at coordinate 51,030,019 of NC_137688.1, read as the reverse complement.
AAACAAGCAGCCTAACAACAACCCTGGTGTGTCTGGGGAGCTGAACCTTATTCATTATTGAAGTTCTTTGACAGGTTTGACTCAGGGGCTCATTGTCTCCAGCTCAGAGGCCTCGTTTATAAAAAAAGTACTTGAACGTCATCTTTGACTTTCACGTAAGCACATTTTTCTAAACGGACGTAAGCATTATTTATAAAACGGGCTGCGATGGTTTAAAGTTGCATACGCGCTGCCTTCTATAAATACCAACGCAGGTAAAATGAACGCAGGTGAATGAGGTTTGTATTAACGCCCTGTGATAGCGGCTGAATTATAGCGGCTGAATTAAGACAAGTGCTATAATATAGGGTAGGCGTTCGTCTGGAAGCGGGAGAGGGCAGAGAAGGGTGGCTTCCCGGTAAGTTGCATTAGTTTTTTTATTTAAATTGTTTTTTTCAGATTTTATCCCTTTTTTCACCCAATTTGGTAGCCAATTGAACCCAACCTAGCATCCAATTATCCCCTGCCTATTGCGAGGGATCCGCCGCACGACCCCGTGGCCGGCAGTCCCAGAGGAGGCCGCCAGGCAGACTAGCTGACTGGCTCCTCGAGCCCAGCACCGTTATTCCAGCACCAGACGGGGGCGCTGTTGCGCGACGGATCCTTGTCCGGAACTACTCCTATACCCCCCCTCGGGAGCGGCCACCCAATATGCCGTTCCCCGTGTGTGCCCTGGCCATATCCGGGTCTGGCGAGCCGGGATACGAACCCCGGCCCCGGTGGGCAGCTTGCACTAGTGGCCAGTGCTTAGACCGCTACACCACCGCGGGGCACGTAAGTTGCATTTGTAACGTTTGATCATGACAACTAACCAGGCACATGCTTATACTCAGTACTCAAGTTGTAAAAGAAAATCAGGGGAGGTGGTGGATTTTATCATATGAGGACAATTTTAGCATCCCCTCAGCGTAGGTGACTTCAGTGTCAGTAACTTGGTAAAAATGTCATTGCATGTGTGCGTGCCCCCTCGCACCTTGAAATAGCAGTAATACCACGTTCATTGATAAAATGACGTATGGAAAGAGGGGGACGATTTTGACTGTTTTTATTTCTGGGGGGATGCCATCCCACCTCAACTCGAGTGCTGCTTATACTGTAATAATATAATGGTCTTATTCTTATCAGGTGGTCTTATTCTTATATGGCTGCGAACTCCCTTTGCGAACTCCCAGACACCTGAGAAAATCCAGTATAATTTAGCGCGTGGCCGGGCAAGGTCCGTTGTGGAACGCACTAGGCATGTTGAAGGGGAGATAGACAGCTCCGGAGGGATATAAATGTTACACCCACCATATAGGGTCCCTAGCATAAGAATGACAGTTGAGAATGTACTTTAAATAGAAAATAGTTTTATTACATTAGTTCACAATCCAGGCCCACATTGACCTCTCTCCAAAGAACTTCAGTTATTGTTACCAGGGTAGGGGTTATATTCACTGCACACCATAGGCTACACACTGTAGAAAAGGGTTGTTCACTGCACACACCCGTAGGGAAATACTTTGACACTCTGGGTGAACAAGTTTACACACGTGATAGGATTCACTGCAATCATTTATAAATATAGCACACTCAAACCTGCCCTGATGGTCGAACTGGGATTAACCCGGTGAAGTGGCAATGGTGGGGGAAAAGCGGATTTAAATAACAAATAAACAAACAAACAAACAAACAAAAAAGAAAAACTAGTCTGCCCCGCTACCGGTGTAGGTACCATATTTTCCCACTTTTCCGGTTCCGGCCATAGGTCCTGCCCTTTCCGGCCATAGGTAGCACTATGATTCGCTGACCACGATGACTTACGATCACATGATGACCGCCATTTTTACCCATCAGTAATTTTGGCTGTTTATAGATCTAATCTCTGTAGCTACCTTAAAATACATGGATGTTGCGCGCGGATGTTGCGCGCGACAGAGAGAGACAGAGAGCGAAGAGAGAGAGAGTTTAGGTGAGAGAGAGAGACAGGTGACAGAGATGGAGTTTGATACAGCACTCAAGTTTTACTTGATGCATGATATGTATCCTCCTGGCATGCCCAAGGTTGGAAACCTTAAATCAAGGATTCGAAAGGCGTCCAAGAATTACTTGATGAAAGGTAAGTCAGTGTGAATAACTATGTTATATCCACTCTTGAAGCCACTACTTGAAATGGCGAAAATGCATAGGCTTATATCAAAATTGAGTGTCTCATTAAGCATCTGCTAACTATTGTGTGCATAAAACCTGTTTCCAGTGGCTTTATATTTGCACTTCTAAATGAATGCTGTATTTTTCTGCTGCATCAGTTGAGGAGTTGTACTATAAGTGCAAGGACAAACTTCGCTTGGTGGTGTGCAAGGGAGCGTACCTATGTTCCCCGGGTCCTATGTTCCCCGGGTCCTATGTTCCCCGGTTCCCCGCTTCCGAAAAAGGCTTCTATGTTCCCCGCTTCCGAAAAAGGGTCCTATGTTCCCCGCTTCCGAAAAAGGGTCCTATGTTCCCCGCCTGCCGTTGTGTCAAGCGACCCCAGGCGTCGTTATGTGGTACTGCATGAGAGTTTGACGTGCGACCCCCGGTGTCGTTATGTGGTACTGCATGAGAGTTTGACATGGGTCTTAAGATGTGAAGAACACAATGAATGTCATAGTATTGTCTCATTTTCGAGATGGAATTGAAAATATTATATTCCTAAAAGAACACCAGTGACAGTGTATACACATTATTACATATTTTTTCTATATTTTTGTCAAACGAAATCAAATAAATACAGTAGAGATATCAATCAAAAATATAGGCTTTTATTGCAACCAACTAATTAAACTATGTTTGTGCATACATAATAACAATAATAACAATAACAATATTAATTATAATAACAACAACATAGGCCAAAGTGCTATCCAAATAAATGTGCAAAAATGCAAAAATCAAAAAGATCTAGCCCATACGGACGCTACGGCTGACAGCCCTCCAGTACGAAGCCAGATGTCTGAGGCCCTGCATATACTGTTCTTTCAGCCTCAGTAGACGGGCCTCCAACTCCCTCCACTTCCGTCTCCTTGTTGGGGGAGCGTGGCCTCTGTCTGCCATCCCCAGCTTATCCTCTGAAAGCGTTTGCTGATCCTTCAGGTGCCGAAGGAATATCCAAAGTGAAGGATGGCGCACTTGGACAGCATCGTTTAGAGTACGATGATAAGCTAGAACAAAAATACAGAATTATAACTCATTAGCCTATTAATGGCCTATTAATGTGCAAACTGGTTCTACATCTGCAAGCTGATCTACTAACGGTGTGCAGTGAGGATTGTTGATCTTTCCAATGTAGAAGATAGCGGGCCTTATTTGAAGTATAGCCTATAACAAGTATATCTCACAACTTCCCCTGTGTGTGAACTTCAATTAGTATTCGTTATTTGGGATCTTAGTAAATCAGGCCCTAAATGTTATTAGTTTGGCATGAACATTTTGACATTGAACATTTTCCCCTCTGTGTCTCCTCCTTTCACAATTTTAAATCCTTTCTTAATCCTTTCTCATTTACATTTACATTTACATTTTTGGCATTTAGCAGACGCCTTATTCCAAAGCGACTTACAATCAATACATTTGAATACTAAGCATGTGAATCAGCAGTCCACCATTCGTTGCATGAAGAGTACTCTAGCTCGGGCCCGGGGCCACTGATAGAAGGAAAAACCTTCTCCCTATTATCGCCTTCTCCTAAAACTTTTTTTTTATTTTTTTTATTTTTTTATATTACTGGAGAAACTGAGAAACAGTAAAAGGGGGGCAATAGAAGTTCTTAGGGACACAGTAGAGGGGAAAGCGGGTGTCTTTAGGAGACGTAGTGGTGAGGGTCAGAAGATGTCTCAGGAGGAGCAGTTAAGATGTAACCTGAAGAGATGGGTCTTCAGTCTACGACGGAAGATGGGTAGTGACTCCGCCGTTCTGACAGCCGTGGGGAGCTCATTCCACCAGCGGGGAGCCAGTGTTGTGAAGAGACGTGATCGGGCAGCCCGACTGCTGTGTAGAGGAGGTGGGGCCAGTCGGCCAGCCGAGGTGGAGGAGCGGAGTGAGCGGGCAGGGGTTTGGGGGGTTACCATTTCCTTCAGGTAGGCAGGGGCTGTCCCTTTAGCTGCCTGGTATGCAAGCACCAGGGTCTTGAATCTGATGCGAGCTGCTATCGGGAGCCAGTGCAGGGTGCGAAGGAGAGGGGTGACATGCGAGTATTTGGGGAGGTTGAATACCAGCCGGGCAGCAGCATTCTGGATGAGCTGCAGAGGTCTAATGGCTGAAGCGGGGAGCCCTGCCAGGAGTACATTGCAGTAATCCAGGCGGGAGATGACCAGTGCCTGGGTCAAGAGTTGCGCTGCCTCTCTGGTAAGGAATGGTCGTATCCTTCTGATGTTGTAGAGGAAGAATCTGCAGGAGCGAGCCGTTGCTGCAATGTTCTCCGCACAGGATAGTCGGTTATCCAGGATCACTCCAAGGTTCTTGGCTGTCAGGGAGGGGGTTACAGTAGAGTTCTCCACTGTGATGGAGAAGTCTTGGAGAGGGCAGGCTTTCCCGGGGATGAAGAGGAGCTCGGTCTTGTTAAGATTGAGCTTGAGATGGTGGTCAGCCATCCAAGTTGAAATGTCAGCGAGACATGCTGAGATACGGGTTGCCACGTGTACATCAGACGGGGGGAAGGACAGGAAGAGTTGAGTGTCGTCTGCGTAGCTGTGGTAGGAGAGCCCATGTGAAGAGATTACCGAGCCAAGAGACTTGGTGTAGAGGGAGAAGAGTAGGGGCCCTAGGACGGAACCCTGGGGAACTCCAGTGGAGAGGGTTCGTGGAGAAGATAACGATTCTCTCCAGGTCACCTGGTAGGAGCGGCCCGCCAGGTAGGAAGAAAACCAGGAGTGTGCGGTGCCAGAGATGCCCAGGTCTGAGAGGATGGAGAGAAGGATCTGGTGATTGACTGTGTCGAAGGCAGCAGACAGGTCAAGGAGAATGAGAACAGAGGAGAGGGAGGAAGCTTGGGCAGAGTGGAGGGCTTCCGTGACAGCAAGGAGCGCAGTCTCAGTGGAATGCCCAGCCTTGAAGCCGGATTGAAGCCGGATTGGTGGGGATCCAGTGGATAGGGAGGAGTTGATTAGGGTGGTAAGGTAAGGAAGGATGCCGGCGGAAATGGATTGGAGAAGGGGGGAGGGGATGGGGTCAAGAGAGCATGTGGTTGCCCGCTTTGATGTGATAAGTGTGAGAATCTCATCGGGGGAGAGGGGGGAAAAAGATGACAATCCAGAGATCGAGTGTCGAGGGGAGAGTTTGGAAGGGGTGTTAGCATTGTTAGTGGGAACAGTGTTAGCATTGTTAGTGGGAGGAGGGAGCGGTGGGGGGAGAAAGGTGCTGCTGATGTCGTCCACCTTTTTTTCAAAGTAGGTGCCCGCCCATGATTGGACTGATGTTACGTCCATCATCATTAGCGCGCCTGTACCGGACCAATTGGCAACTCGTCCACCTGTTTAAAGAGCCCTCCTGTTTAAAGAGTCCTCTGCTGTGTTTGATGTTTCGTTAATTTTTGTTTCGGCTCATAGTTAACCCTCTATGGCACCTTGTTGCAGTGTTTGAATTTGTCACATGTCTCTCTGGAGGCCATGCAGCATCCCTTTCTTCCAGACCTTCCCACAAGGATCAGCTTAGACATTTCTCTCCACAAACATCGTCTGAAAACATATTTTCCGGGCCTTTTTCAATCTGGAAAAATATATATTCATAATAATAGCTGAGTAAAGCTTACCTTCTAATAGTTTAATTTACTTTATTTGCTAATTAAGTAATGAAAACTTGTTAAAATGCAAATGTTGCCTTGAGGCAACACCGTACCATTATGGATTCACCATGACACCATGACACTGGTCAGGCGCACCTGTCAGGGGGCAGGCGTGTCTCTCTTGGGGCACCTCTCGGGCGCCTCTCGGGGGCACTCTCCATGCCATTACTTACATGTATGTACTTTAGCCACTTTACTCTATTATATTTATAGCCTACCTTAATACTTGATGTCTTTTATTTTCAGAGAATCCACAGCTCCTGTTTGAAGTGACCGTGTTCCTGCCACTCCACAGAGAAGATCCCCTGACAGGCTGTGAAGAGTACAAGGAGGGAGCAAAGCTTCTCTTCCCACCCTCAGCCATCACTGACACCCTCCTGTTCCTACATCATAAATGTTTTTGGGAACCACGCCAACTTGTTGGGATAGGTATGAAGTCAACTGCCACCAATGGGCAATACTGTGAAATTGTTGATAAAAGAGTAGTCCACAACATCAGGAACACATGCTACCTGAAGAATAGGTTTCTCCACTCTCATATGGAGTAACTCTCCCATGTCACACTGTGATGGTGGTCATTGTAGTCTGTCTGGGATGGAGGATGTCAGTGTAGTCTCTTTCAGAAGGACAGTTTAGTCTCTCTGTGGTGGAGGGGAATCTTGGGGGAGTTGTTACACAACACATTCTTGTTTATTTATTTATTTGTATTTTAAATAATTAGAGCAACCTGGTCTCACACGGCAGACGTCGAATTCCGACGTGACATTTGCATCCAAACGTCGAATTCCGACGTGACATTGGGGTAGCTCGTTCTGATAGCGCAGGGGTGCGCCTGTTATGTGCGCCTGTCTGGGCTTCTCTCGGGATTATTCCATTTTGAATTGCACTTGCATGAATTAGTTAGGCCACATTTAGGGTTAGGGTTAAGGTTAGGGTTAGGTTAGGGGAATAAAAGGCTCTGCTTGCCCGAAGGCTCGCAGAATGCACGGGCACACTAATCTTTTAGTTTTTTTCTCTACTTTCAGATCTTTGTTCAGATTATGTCGTCGACCATCCACAATCCAAGGATCTCCGGCTTCAGAATTTCAGTACGTATCCAGGTAAGTACCCATTTTAACTGTATTTTTAATTTTATTTTTTAACCCTTTTTCAGGTTCTATCGGATCGCAGGTAAGTGTTTATTTCCTTTACAGATTTTTTTCAGGACTGGACTGTACATATTAAATGAGAGGTAAGTTTTTATATTTCATTTAAACCACTGGGTGATTTTGTGTTTAATTCTTTAATCCAGTGTCTTTCCCTCATCATTCTCTGTCTTTTTGACCAACAGGTTCCAGATTCCAGGCCTACAATCAGGAGATTCTCCCTACCATGATCTCTAAAATGTTCGTACAGTAGGGTGGATTCCTCAATACGATTTACCCTGTAAAGGTGCTGTTTTAAACGTTCACAAAGTTTGTTCTTAGTTTCACCAATGTACCATTTAGAACAGACCCCACATTTGATTCCATATACCAGGTTTAAGGACTCCAAACCCAGAACATTCCAGATTGGAGCCCCTTTGTCTGTATATATGTTCGTAATGTATTTTGGTGTTTTTAAATGTCTTTTTAGTTTATCTTGTTTATCGCTTTTTAATGCTGCATGTACTAGCAAATCTTTTATATTTGTATTCCTCCTAAAGGCTGCAATAATTTTAAAATCCACCAGCGGTTCGATGATATCTTGAGTCCTTTTAAAATTGATTTTAATCATTTTATTAAGTTCCATCGAGGATGGGGAGAACGTGGAAACAAAAGGAATTATCCTGCAATTGTCCCCTTCTTTTGCAGGTCTATCCCCCCTACTAAAGTTTTGCTGGACCTCAGCTTTGATGGTCCGGAGGAAAGTCCTGCTATATCCCCTGGGTTGCAGGGCTTGGAAGAGGGTTCTGGTTGCCGACTGGACATCCGCCTCCACTGCACAAATCCGATGGAACCTTATTAATTGAGATTTTACAATTCCCCTATAGGTGTGTCTAGGGTGGTAACTGGATTTGTGCAGTAGGGCATGAGTGTCCGTCGGCTTGAACACCCTCGATATTTACATTTCTGCCGTTTAGCAGACAGCCTTTATCCAAAGTGACTCACAACAAATACATTTGTTTAAGTAAAACCCTCTAAAGAAGTGGTGTGACTTATGCACATTTCCAGCTGATGTCAGCTTGTCAGTCAAGGTATAACACGTAAGGCCATGTAAGGAAATGTTTTTCCCACAGGCCCTTGTCACGTCGGAATTCGACGTTTGGATGCAATCCCACGTCAGAATTCGACGTTTGTCCATAAATGTCGAATTCTGACGTCTGCCGTGTGAGACCAGGCTGATTAGAGTTAGTAGATGTGTGACAGCCCCCCAGTGTGTCTGAATTGGAGTCCTAGTATACTGTACTTCCAAATGGTTTAGCATGGGGGGTCAGGTTCAGTACTAGATTTGGGCCGAGGTCCAATAGTGTCCTACCCAGTGGCGTAGCGGACGGGCCCGCAAGCGACGCACCGCGTTTTTTTTTTAAAAATAATTAAAAAATATATAAAACAAAGAAAATAAGTGGCCCTTCATTGTGTCAACCTTAATTTTAATATATAGGCCTATATTTAAAAATATATACATAGTTAGCCGTATCCAATAGCAACATGACTTTGACGTCACACGTAGGCAGCAAGACACAAGGAAAATGAGCAAGCGAAAATACAATACAAAGTATAATAAGCATTCTTTAGGTGGTGGTAGATTCTCTATTCGGACATTATAGCCGCTATATGTGGGACTGTCGGTCCGATATTGTAAAAAAATAAAATAAAATAAAAATGTTTACGGAAGTACATGTCTCAAGTATTAACTCGGCGGTTAGTCGAGTGAAAGAAAAACAACATACAGATGATAATTCACACAATATAATACCACGAAAGTGTACAGCACTAAACAATAACATTTATTTGGGCAGCATCATACTCAAACTCAGGCAGAAGGGCAGGGTCCGGCCAGGTTCACAGTCACAGGCTGTCAGTGCATCATACAGGTACATACATGTAATTCAGCATGGTTAGGCTATATATAGCTGTTTCTTTTTCTATTCTACTATTCTATTCTACTTCTGCTGTCTGCGTCTCCCTGGGTATTCCTAGACCAGATGGCAAACAGTAAAGAAATGCCACAATATACCAGGACTTAAGAAACGAGATGTCCAACAAAGGATTTTACTAACCCTGGCCAATTTTACGCAACAAGTAGACTCTGATGCAGCGGAGACAGGGTTGCCAGATGGGCTGGTTTTTGGTGGATTTAGACGTTTTTAGATTGGTTAGGTTGGAAATTCTCAATCCCATCTGGCAACCCTTAGCGGAGAGTCTACAGCAGGGGTAGGCAACCTTTTTGATATGAAGTGCCATTTTTAAATGTTCTTGTTAGTCAGTGTGCCAACCACAATATCAACATTAATTATGACTCGACATCAAACCAAACCTAACAGACCAACAGATCTGCAATTTTATTCCACAACATGAACAACAATTTTCAGCAAAGAGCTATGTATGCAAAGCCATGTATGCTAAATAAACCTAAAAATGTAACTAACTGAAACTTGAACAAAATTACCAACATAACATCTAAGACAACTAAACTTTGTGATGCGTAGCACAACTTTAAGCAAATTGGAGCGCTCAATTTCTACCAAAGTTGCTAACTGCGCTCCCTATGGTTATCATTTTAATAAGTAGGCCTAACTGGAGGGTGATTATACAAGGGTCTTACTTGTATGAATTAAAATATATAATATATTTTGGTTGCAAAGAGCTATGTATGCAAAGCCATGTAAACAGTCCTAACAATCAATGTTTTCCTTTGCTCAACTCCATTATCTGGGGGTGGTACTTGGTCACTTTAAGTTGCACACAATTAATGCAACCGCTCCCCTCTGTTTCCCGACCATGGCAGGGGCACCATCTGTTGTCACTGCAAAAATCCTGCTAATATCAATCCCTCGCTCCACAAAATGCTCGATAAGAACTTTAGCGATATCCTCACCTTTTGTTGTTTCTGGCATTGGTTTTAGGCAGCAGAGCTCCTCCCTTACAGCAGAATCACAGTATCTTGCTATGACAGCCAGACGTGGCATGTCATTCACATCTACGCTCTCATCAAGTGCGAGGCTAAACACCGTCGCATCTTTCAAACCAGCGGTCTGCTGCGCTTTCACGTTTTCTGCCATTTCTCCTATTCTTCGTTCCACACTTCTGGCTGACACTGGGATGTGTTTTATTCTTGATTTTATTGTGTCTTTGTTTGATAAGCCTTCAAACAAAACATCTGAGCTACAGAGGAAAGCCTCCTTAATATATTCTCCATCAGTGAATGGCTTTCCACGTTTCGCAATGCAATGAGCATTGAAAGCTTGCTTCAGTTGTGTGATTTTTAGCAGTGGCAAATGCTTTAAAGGTGCTGGCCTGCTTCCCATACCTTGACACAGCACGTCTTATTGATTCGGCTCTGTCTGCTTCATCTTTGAACAACTTGAGTTATATTGATACAAGTATCGAATCGAATTCAGAATTTTACTTTGAAAATTGGCGCCAGAATACGGCTCTCGTGGAGTGGATGAGAGACTAGGGCTGCATTCGTAAATTCGCCCTGAGAGCGCCGGAGTGTCCCTGAGACTGCCTCTAGTCCAGTCATGTCAAAGTCAAATACACAGGGGGCCAAAATTAAAAAATGGTACAAGTGGAGGGCCGGGCTGGTTCAATGTTTATTAAAACTCGCAATTATTGCACATATTGAACCAATACCAATAACACAGCCTATATTGCACTTAACATTAATCATTACATTAAATTAAGTAAAACATAAATAAAATCAGTTGCAATATTTTCCCAAGGCTCTTTCAGTAATAAATTGAAAACGTTTTTTTTTTTTTTTTACAGGTAAACAGCTAAATGTAAATGTCATTCAAAGCTCAATGGCAAGATAAATGCAAAAATGAAACAGCATGCATTAAAAACAAATCAGTGTGCTGCTCCGATCCTCACCAATGACTGTCTTCTATAATAAAATTAGAAAAGTTAGTGCAAACTTGCAAAAGTGCAAAACAGTTGCATTAATTTCTTAGGCAACATGTCCCTGGGTCCATTCAACTGGAGAAAAAAACAAATTTCCCTTCAAAGAAATATCAAGTCCAAGTCCTTTCTGCTCACTTGTCTGAGGCTGAGCCCGACACTTGGTGTCTCATCTTGAGTACAAGTTCATTAATGTTTGGGGTCAGGCTCTGAGCTGAGGAAATCCTCAGGATTGAGTTCAGGTGTTCATCAGTAAGACGACTCCTATGTGATGTTTTGTTTAGTTTCATCAACGAAAACAGTAGTTCACACACGTATGTGCTGCCAAACATAGACAGCGTCTGAGCAACTTGGGTGCGCAGCTCAGGCATTGTGTCGGGGATGAAACGAGCAAACTCAGCAGCGCCACGGACTCATATTCTGCCTTCAGTGTGTCATTACACTGGAGCTCAATCAGCGCCATTTGGAGATTTGCTGGTGCACTTTCCACGTCAACTGCAAATGGATTGCTGAGCAGTTGAAGCCTGCTTTTTTGGGCTTCAAAGTCGGAAAATCTCCGCATGTATTCGGCAGCAAGTATGCGTTTGTCAGCAAACTGTGTACTCGGGAACACTCGGGAACACTCGGGAATTGACGGCGATGTTTCGGCCTCCACTGTGACTGTGCTGCTGCTGCTCATGACTAGTACTGAAGTGAAGAGAAGACGCGGGGTCGCGCTCGCTCGCGGGCACTCGGTACGCGCCAATGCATCTTGGGACTTGTAGTATTATGGTGCTGCGGGCACATAATACTGCGGGCCGGTTTTAATAGTAATTAAATATCATCCCGCGGGCAAGAGAGAACTCATTCACGGGCCTGATCCTACTTGGTCCCATTGTGACATTGAACCCAGTGTGCGCGAATTTACGAACGCGGCCAACATTAAAAAAAACATTCTCCCATTCTCGCACTTATTGATTAGCTGTCGCGTGCCACTGTTTAAGCTGTCGCGTGCCACTGCTGGCACGCGTGCCATAGGTTGCCGACCCCTGGTCTACAGCTTGTATGTTTACAGATATCGCGCTGCTGTGCACAGTGCACACCACACTTTGTTAAAAGAAATAAAGCTTGTACTTTTCTACTTATAATACATTCTACTGATGTAGTCTACCATTTGGTTTTAGTTATTGCTCTCACTTGTTTGTACCTTTTGCTAAGTCAAGCATTTAGAATGTAGAGTGCATTATTGCGAAATTTCGCAACGTCAATAACGCATCGGCCTCTAAAAAACGCACGTTTAAAAAAAAAAAATATTTTAAAAAAATAAAAATACCTCCGTTGCCAATGGGCCCCCACCGCCACCTTGCGGGGGGGCCTCGGGATTTTGCGGTACGCCACTGGTCCTACCTACAAAAGGTTTTGTACATATAATCATTTTGTTCATATAATAATGTTGTACACATAATCATTTTGTTCCTATTTATAATAGTTCCTGCAATTTCCTGTAAATGTCTTTATTAATTAGTAATCCACAGTATGATTATGTATTTGTGTATGTTGTTTTTTTAATAATAAAATGCTGAGACAATACTATGACATTCATTGTGTTTTTCATATTTCCAAGACATCTTAAGACCCATGTCAAACTATCATGCAGTACCACATAACGACACCGGGGGTCGCACGTCAAACTCTCATGCAGTACCACATAACGACACCTGGGGTCGCTTGACACAACGGCAGGCGGGGAACATAGGACCCTTTTTCGGAAGCGGGGAACATAGGACCCTTTTTCGGAAGCGGGGAACATAGAACCCTTTTTCGGAAGCGGGGAACATAGAACCCTTTTTTTTTTTTTTGCTAAGAAATCGGGGAACATAGGACCCCGGGAACATAGGGATGACCCCGTGTGCAACAAAGATGGAGTTCGTGATGTCCTGATGGTAACTTTCATATCTGACTTGAGTTCTTGTCCATCATCTTTCCCAATTATGACAAGATTATCATTGTTGGAGACCTCAAAACCTACTTCAATCTCGCCTTTTAAATGTCTGTCTTTATTGTTGTTTCATCTGTTCTATTGTTGTTTTATCTTCTTTGCTCTCTGTGAAGCACATTGTGTCACATTTTTGTGAGAAATGGGCTATACAAATGAAGTTTGATTTGATCTGAAGGAGTGCCACGACAACCATGGGACTGGTGGTCATACAGGGAGACGCCGAACGCTGGAGAAGGTGATGGCGTCCTACCACTGGTCCACCTTGCGGGAGGATGTCACAAAATGGGTGAGTTTTTGATGTTATTAGTGCATGGTGTGTGTGAACATTGTAATTTATACACTGCCCGTTAGCAATGATCTTTTACTCAAAGATCTCCAACTCTTGTGTAATTCTCATACTGACCACAATCTGATTCTGCACTGGAACACCCAGACCATCATACAGGCCGAGGCCCCTCAACCACAGCGGTTCTGCACCTAAGGCACTAAGCCCAGCAGCTGACCACCACCACCAACATGACGCCTCAACCACATCAAGAATTCTCTGACTCTAGATAATTTCCTCTGAAATGTCACTGTTTTAAAGGTTGATGAGTGCCCCCGCTGTCAACATCATGAGAAAATAAAGACAGTTGCACCTGTACTCCATCCCATCCAAGTGAAAGAGGCATGGAGTGTCCTGGGGATTGATCTCATTGGTCCACTTCCCACCACTGCAAAGGGCAAAAGGTAGCTACTGAATGTTGGGCAGAAGTATGTGTAACCCCTTTTGGTTAAAGCTAGTGAGATAAGCAGACATCATGTATTGGATAAGTCAATAACAGTTATGAAGCAAGTTTTTGGTGGACCCCATGAGGAATAGCTGCTGCAATGCTGTAGCTAATGGAGAACAATCTGCATTTTTCATTGCAGATACATTCTGACTGTATCCGACCTCTTCACCAAGTGGGTTGTGGCAAAAACCCTCTACACCAAAACAGCCAATGAGGTGTCCAGAAAGATAGTCAACATTCTTCTTGACTTTGGACTGGTAGAGAGGATCATTAACGACCAAGGACGGGAATTTGTGAATGAGGTACAGTTATGTATATAAGACACAGTGTATGTGATGTGTGACATTTGATAATTGTAATTTAATCTAATTTAATTGCATACACTAATGCATCTGCAGGTCAACTGTGGTGTTTTTGAGGCTCTGGGTGTCAAACACTGCATCACGTCAGCCTACCACCCCCAGGCCAATGGACAGGACGAGCGCACAAACCGCAACGTGAAGACTGCGCTTGCCAAGTACTGTGGGGAGGGACAGAACGACTGGGATGCCCATTTGAGGGGCGTCGTAATGAGCATCAACACCTCTAACGGCCAAGCTCCACCTGCTTGCGTTGCGTCAACTCGCCATCGGCGTTGCGTCAACTTCCCGTTGTCCAAGCTCCACCTGCTGCGTTGCGTCACCGTCAACGTTCTACTCTAGCTCCACTGGCATTTTTTGTACACGGGAATAATTTCACCCTTGACTGCAATATGTCCACAACAATAACAACATCATACAGAACATTTTCCAATCAGGGTAATATTTTATCTACATATTCCCAAATAGATAGTTGCTAGTTCAGTAGATGTTCAACTAACTGTCAACAACATTTCAACTAACTAACCACTAATCCTAAACCTTGCCCTAACCTTAAATCTAACCCTATCCTTAACCATAAATCTAGTTACATATCAACAGAGTTGCAGTTGATAGTTTGAGCAGCATTTTCAATCTGGTATTATCTCTATTAACCGCTGTGGTGATTTAACAGCTGATAAAAAATATATAATATATATATCATAATATCAAGTGCACTACAAACAGAGCAAAACAATAAAACAACACCAGAAAACAACCAATAGGCTATACAATTATAACCAACAACTACTATTGTAAATATAATTAATTAATTAATAATAATTAATAATAATTTTTATAATTAATATTAAATATTACATATACAATTGGTCTCATTGTGACGTCTGCGTCCACCGTCAAAAATCAAACTTTTTTAAATGTCTACTTTTGACGCAGCCATCGGACGCAACGCAACGCTGACGCAACGCAGCAGGTGGAGCACCTTTCATTGATTACAATGCATTTGATCCCAATTCCGGACGCAACACACATTTGACGCAACACTCGATGGCCATGGTGGAGCTTGGCCGTAAGCAGGTAGCCTACTATTGTGTAACAACTGCATATGTAAACAATTCAAACAAACATAGACAATACAAACATACAACATACAAACATACAAACATACAAACATAGACAAACATAGACAAACAAAAAACAATGCAAACAATATAGAAAGATGGTGAAATGGTATTGATTGTACTTTTGTTTTGTTTTACAGCGATCAACCAAGTACACCCCGTACTTGGCACTGTTCGGACGGCACCCTCGCAGCCCAGGTGTCATCAACACAACACAGACTGAGGAGGGTGACGACTCAGCTGTGGTTGTGGTTGATTTGCCAGAGGAGGATGTACAGGCGAAGACTGTCGAAGTTACAGATCTACATGCAAAAGTGATGTAAAAATGGCAATTTATGCATAATAATATCTAATAATCAGGGGTGCACATACTCAGAGGAGCACTCAGAGGAGCACCTAGGGATGCTGCTTGGTGCTCCCCGAGCTCGCGAGTCACGACCCGTCCCACAGGATGGATAAAAAAGGGATACATGGATAACCTATATTAGCAAAACGACATTTATTCATAAATAAATGCAAAATCAAATGACTGCTCTTTAAGCATGAAAGTCTGTCAGACTCCTTTAAACACAATAAAATCAACTGACATCTCTTTAAGCACTAACTGAATGTCTGTTCTTTAAACACACTGAAATAAACAGACATCTCTTTAAGCACTGCTCTGTTCTGTAAACACTGAAATCAACTTTTCAACAAAAAGTTACAGCCTAAGCATTTATTTATGCTACAAGCTTGATCATCATCATCACTGCTCTCTTGACTGCTGTTATCACTGTCCTCCATTTCAACCATGGTAGAGGACGTTGTAGGCTATCACTTTAAATAGCTCATTATTTTGATTGTGCAACAAAGTATTATTTTTCTTTTTCGAATAGAATTCCCAACCAGTGGGTCTAATAATGAAGCTGTAAAACAAACGTCTGAACGTTTGAAAGCTTCAGAGAAAAGAAACGTGTTATTTTTCCTTTTAGCGACGAGTCGTTCGGGACTGAATTTTCACGTGTCGGCGTGATAACCGTGCGATACGCGATACGCGGAATGAAAGTACGAGTTACGATACTTTCCGAATGTTTTCGTGAGGGGAGTCGCCGTGGTCGTCGTCGGTCGACTGTTGTGATGGATTACTCGTCGGGCCTTCGGCTGAGGGGACGGCAAATAGTTACTTAGTGGGGCTTGCAGTGATGCAGCAGTCAGCATGGACTTTGAGGAAGTAAATTCCTCTCCCAGCGCTTCCAGCTGTTGGTGCGCAAGAGCGCCTTCATGCGGCTGATCTGCCGCGCACCATGCATTTTGGCGACGCATGCGCACTGGCGCACCAGTTATGCGCACCCCTTCTAATAATAACAAATATGCATACAATGGCAATATATGCTACAAAATATGAATATGTTTCAAGGGACAATTAATTAAATGATAACAATTTTTCAGATTTACCAGAACATCCAAATTGCCCAGGCAAGGCAGAAAAAGGCCTACGAGGCCCGGAACAAAAAGGGGGTCAAATCCTTTGACTTCAAAGTTGGGGATGAGGTCCTACGGGCAAACAAGCGGAAGGAGGGACGGAAAGGAGGGTGACTGGAGGCCAATTGGTTTGGGCCGCACATCATATCCTCCATCTCACCCAAGGGTGTGGTGATGCTGTCCAGCACCAAAGGGCCTCAGCTAAAGCACATCATATCCACCATCTCACCCAAGGGTGTGGTGATGCTGTCCAGCACCAAAGGGCCTCAGCTAAAGCAGGGTGTGAACGTTGCCCAGCTGAAGCCGTTCATCAGGCCTAATTTGAGAGGTATTATTATTGTTAATACAAGGACACACACTAAGTGTGTATGTGCAGTAACTGTATGTATGTGACGTATGTGGTTAGATGTGTAGACTGAAGCTCAGCTTCTACCCTAGGGCCATTCAGGCCCTGAACACAGCAAAGACCTAGGTTCTAGGCCCTGGACAATCTAGACAATTTGATGGCAGCTACTAGATTGTAATCATAAGTGCAATATTGAAATACAACTGTGAACATTTCAAATCTGCAAACTGCGACACTTTAAATGAATGTGCAATAATACCATGTGCATTATGACAACCCTTGTGTACATAAGGTCCAGAGATAGGAAATGTTAGGATATTTATAGCATAGCATAGAGTACAGCACAGTGTTTTATTTGTATAGTATAGTAGTATAGTATAGTGGATAGTGTATATAGCCTTTATTTTTTTTATTTTTTTTTACTTTCTTTTTATTGAGATGTTACAGATATACAAAAATAATACTTTTCAGTTTTGGTTTGTCGAACATGTCCCCCCCCCCCCCCCCACCCCCCCCACCCCACCCCACAAAATCCCAAGTGGTGCATCCCAGGACGAAGGATATAAATAAATAACAATAAATAATAATAATAATAATAATAATAATAATAATAACAGTGGTGATAGGTAATGAAGACAGTACAGGTATAGATAAGTAAACAAAGAAATAAAGAAAAATAAAGTGCAATTCATTTGTAAGTGAGGATAGATGAGATGGTCGTGTTGGTCTATGATATCATGTCTGTTATGATTGTAATATTATGTCCCTCTCTAGAACGAGATGATGTATCTCTAGGGGTTTATCCTGATAAATAAATTCACAACATATGTCATCACTCAGCATCCAGCGCACTTGCATTGTCAGGGAGGGTTTTTAGTTTGTTGAAATAGGATATTATTGGGTTCCAGGTGAAATAAAAGCGGTCTTTGGACTTTTTGGTCTTTTTCAAGTTTCAAGTGAAGCATAAGGTCAGTCAACCATAAGGAGGAATTCGGTGGTTTGGGGGATTTCCAACAAAGCAAAATCCTCAGTCGAGCAAGTAGAGTGGCAAATGCCACAATGTCTTTATGCTTGTTAATAATCTGTTGGTCAGTTGGCGCTATGCCAAAGATAGCTGAGTAGGCGTTAGGTTGCAGGTTCAGATCTAGTGCCTGTGAGAGGGTCCTGAAAACTGCTGACCAATAATCAAATAATAAGGGACATGACCAAAATATGTGTGTTAGCGTTGCCGGAGCGTTATGACATCTGCTACAATTCTTCTACGTTAGGATAGATTCTGTCTAGCCTAGATTTGGAAAGGTGAATTCGATGCAGGACCTTAAATTGGATTACGCCTAGTCTAGCACATAATGTGCTCCCGTTAACTCTCGTCAGAGCCTCAGTCCAGGAGTCATCGGGTATTACGTCCCCTAGCTCCTCCTGCCATTTCTCTTTAATTTTGTGGAGGGAAGTGTCTCCGAGGGATGATATGCTAGAATAAATACTTGAAATTAGGCCTTTTAGATTGGGAGGAATTTGGAGGATATCATCTATAGCAGAAGGTTGTGGTGCATTTGGGAAGTTTGGATCCAAATTTTTAATGAAATGTCGGACCTGGAGGTATCGAAAATAACTTGAGCGGGGAAGGTTGAATTTTTGAGAGAGGTGATTAAAGGTCGAGAAGACGCCCTCAGTATAGAGATCTTTAAATTTGGAGAGACCGAGTCTTTTCCATAAGGCGAAAGCATTGTCTATTCTGGCGGGGACAAAAAGGTGGTTATTGCAGATAGGGGCTAGGTTGGAGAAATCTTTTAAACCAAAGTGGCGTCGAAATTGTGACCATATTCGTAATGTATTAACAACAACAGGGTTAGAGGTGTAGTGTGGGGCAGATAGAGGGAGTTTGGAGGTAATCAAGGCGGAGAGGGATGTTGAAAGACATGACTCATTTTCTATTTCGCACCAAGACGGCTGTGGTGAATGGACCCAGTATATGATTTTCTGAATATTGGCAGCCCAGTGATAATAAAGCAAATTTGGTAGGCCCAGTCCCTGGGACCGATGTCGCTGTAGAAGTCTTTTCTGTATTCTAGGGACTTTACCCCCCCAAATGAAAGATGATATGGACTTATCTATGGACGAGAAGAAGGACTTTGGGAGGAATATAGGGAGACATTGAAAAAGGTAGAGGAATCGGGGTAGAACGTTCATCTTAATACAGTTGATCTTCCCTGCCAGTGATAAATTAATGGACCTCCATTTCTGTAAATCATCTTTTAATTTATTAACGAGAGGCGTGAAGTTTTTTTGATGTAGTTTAGAAGGACCGTGTAATATTAATTCCCAAATATTTGAAGCCAGATTTAGACAAATGGAAGGGCAAGTCACATTGTGGGATTGCGAAGGCTAGGTTGTTCACTGGAAAACATTCGCTCTTAGTGAGGTTGATCTTGTATCCCGAAAAGCTACCAAATCTATGCAGCATCTGAACTATATGGGAAATGCATTGCACCGGGTCAGATACATACAACAGTAAGTCGTCGGCATATAGCGCCACCTTGTGTTCCTTTCCCCATCTAGAAATTCCATTTATTATTGGAGAAGATTTTAACATGATAGACAGAGGTTCGATGGCGAATGAGAATAGGAGTGCGCTCAGTGGGCACCCCTGGCGTGTCCCTCTCGACAATGAGAAAAATGTGGAGTGTTTCCCGTTCGTAACTACCGATGCCTTAGGAGATAAGTATAGTAGTCTGATCCATGCAATAAAAGTGGGTCCAAAAGCTTTCAGACATTCAAATAAGTACGCCCACTCCACTCTGTCAAAAGCCTTCTCCGCATCCAGGGAGATAACCACCTCAGGTACCTCCTCGGACGTAGGAGAATGTATGACATTTAGAAGGTTTCAGATGTTAGAGAATGAGTGGCGGCCCAACATGAAGCCAGTTTGATCAGGGGAGATCACCTCGTCTGTGACGGACTCTAGACGCCGGGCTAGTGCTTTAGCTAATATCTTGACATCGCTGTTGAACAGCGAGATGGGGCGATGTGAACCACACTCTGTTCTGTCTTTCCCTGGTTTCGGTAAAAGGGTTATGAATGCCTCTGTTAGTGTCTGTGGCAGGGCCCCATTATCCATTGAGTCATTGAACATTTCTAAGATGAGGGGAGTTAATTTGGTTGAGAATTTTTTGTAGAATTCGATGGGGTATCCATCAGGGCCCGGGGCCTTACTACTTTGCATAGCTGTGATTGCATTATAAATGTTGGTGTCTTGGAAGGGTAGTTCTAGTTCTGCTTTACGAACAGGGTTGATAACAGGGGCATTTAAATTTGTGAAGAAATGTTGCATATTGGTATCATCATTGGGTGCCTCAGAAGTGTACAATTTGGAATAAAATGCCCTAAACGTCTCATTGATTTCGAGGGGGTCAGTTGTAAGCTCCCCATTTTCTCTTTTAATTTGTGGGATCTGTTGGTCAGAGGATTTACATTTTAATTGATGCGCTAACATTCTACCAGCCTTTTCCCCATGCTCATAAACAAAGCCTCGTGATTTCAGCAACATACATGATACGTCTTATCGGATGATAATATGGCTTTGAGGGGTGCCCACACTTTTTTGAACCAAGATCTACTTTTCAAGTAGCCAGTCTACCAAGATCTACCAGTCTAGTTTCAACATCGCAAACGTACATGCACGTACTACAAACGCACACACACACACACACACACAGTTCCCAGCCTGCATAGTAAACTCACAATACACTTTCTCTCTCTCTGTCACACAGCCACACAGGAGAAGACCATCACAAACCCTCCCTCTTTGCTATTCTCACTCACACACACACACACACACACACACACACACTCACACAGACACAGACACAGACACAGACACACACACACACACACACACACACACACACACACACACACACACACATTTGCCAGTCTGCATAGGGAGCCATAGCACAAACCCTCCCTCTCTCTCTCCCCCCCCCCCCTCTCTCTCTCTCTCTCTCTTACACACACACACACACACACACCTCAATTTCTCTCACTCACACACTGACAGCCAGACAGCCAGTCTGCAGTACCATAGCCAACTACTGATCCAACAAACAGAAAAGTAAACCAGATACAAAACAGGTAATTCCCTAGTTTGAAAGGAGGAAATACATGCATTTCTCTACCTTAGTGGGAGACCTGGCACTGGGAGGAGGCAGCTAGTTTCTAGTAGTCAGGGCTGTAGGA
Source organism: Nansenia antarctica (assembly GCF_963989245.1). Lineage (NCBI taxonomy): Eukaryota > Metazoa > Chordata > Actinopteri > Argentiniformes > Microstomatidae > Nansenia > Nansenia antarctica. The sequence goes on along the minus strand of NC_137688.1, from coordinate 51,008,825 downwards.
GCTGGTTGCAAGGTGTTGGCAGGCTGCAAGGTGTCATCAGCCACTGTGGATCTGTCATCGAAAAGGCAATCTGCAGCCTCGAGAAACGCTTTTTTCACAATTTCGCCGTCTTTGAATGACTTCTTGTGTTTAACAAGAACGTGACTGACGCGATAAGAAGCTATCGTTACAGCCGTACGTTTTCGCTCTTTTGCCACATTTCCCTTCTTCCAAATAGCCATCGTAGATTTGCAGATCAGACAGACGCACTTCCAATAACACATCGTGTAAAAAAGTCCTCCTCCCAGGATGGAAGTTGTACGTTATTGGTTTCTTACTTGGTCCAGCTTCCCCACTCATTTGTATACCCTTTCTTTAGTACTAAATAGTAAATAGTAGAAATTGGAAGGCTAACTAGTTAATTAGTCTCGCCGGTATTTTGTATTTTGTAGTTGGCGCTGTTGACTGCGCATGCGTGGTGAACCGTGTGTTAGGTGTTAGGTAAAAAGATCAGATCTCAGACTGGCTTACCTGTACGTGTTAGAGTTAAAGACGATGTTTTCATAAATGTTAAATGATAGAGTTGGATGTTCTGTATAATTCTGTATTACTGTATGAACCTTGTACACCCTGAACTTTGTACACCCTTTTACTCTGGGCTCTGTGTATGAACTTTTTCTCACCCATTGTCCACCCCTTATCTTCAGTTTCAGCTGGGCGTCCGCTTCCTGTCACTTCCTGTCATTGTGTTGTCTGAGTCGCCCAGCAGAGAAACTGCTCATGATGACTTTCCCATGAAAAGTGTTTTTACTAAGGCTGCACTTCCTCATGAAAAACTGTCTCCTCCTTTTCCATTCTGTTAGAATAAAGGCTGACTTAGAGAGTGGAACTTCAGATCGATTTTGACTGACCCTTAAACACGGTCTCTCTGAATCACTCTCCTTGCGCAAGAAAACTGAGCTCTTTTGACTCCGCGTCTCTTTGTGTCTGAAAGTCTACTACGGTCTGTTGAACTAGCGCTGGGTTAGCGCCACCTGCCTTACAAACAGGCTGAGTCAGAATATAGCATTTAACAATAACGAACATTTGGTCCTTCGTATAAGCCGGATCTCAACGTCGTCTTTGAAGGGGAGAGAAGACTCGACAACGCCGACAGTCTGTCGACAGCCCGGATCCAGGACCCGGAGAAAGTCCTGGAACGTTGAATTCGGTCCAGGCCGGCTAGATGTCGAAGCTTTGATCCTCGAAAGGACGGCCGACGAGATCCCAGACCAGGCAACAGATACAAAGAACGCCGGTAAATGAACGGGTTATTCTCACCCTAAAGAGAATAAGAAATATTGCAATTGAAATGAATAGTCTATCCTAAATTGTACAAAATAGGAATTGTTTGACATACAAAAAGAATCCATTTTGAAAAACAGATGAATATCCTTGAGTTATGAAAACAGTAGACTAATCGAACTTGGACTGTGAGTTTGACATACATAAGGAATCCATTTTGAAAAATAAATGAATGTCCTTGTGCTGTGTAAACAACAGACTAAGACTGGAAACTGATAACTATGACTGGAAGTGAATGCCTGTGAGAAATTGACTGTCACTGGTGACGAACGGAAAAGCAGAGTTGAAACCTCACGGTGTCAACGTAAAACTCTGTCATCCGCGACGCACACTGCGGTGAATTAAGGAAATTAG
>NC_137688.1:50932148-51004648 GCF_963989245.1 Nansenia antarctica | reverse complement strand
CTGCAGGGCAGCTTGTGAGAGTGTACCACACTTCAGAGAATTGCGACCATTGCGATGGGTTAAACCAACTCAGAGATTCGTACGGGCTAAATGGACCAGAGATGGTGCAGGCCTGTCAGACTATATATAAATACGAGTGGGCCAGGGTAAGAGGCGACTTTACAGGCAGGGACGAAGCCCATGCGGCCCTAGTAACTCGCAGCGAAGCTTTGAACACTGCAATGGATGCGTTAATAATCAGGGTTCGTCGAGTATTCGCACCCGTAACAGACTACACTAAAATAACATCGTGTCAGCAAAAGGCCGGCGAGTCACTCCAGGAGTACCGAGGCCGCTGTGAACAAGTGTTCAGACGTCGCGGGGGACTACCACATGACCCCGCTGACGCTTCACCTTACCAACAACAACTGAAGGCCGCCCTTATGGGAGGTTTTTCAGCGGGCATAGCAGACTTCATTAGGAAGCATAATATAAACCACAAGACTGGTGGAGTGACAGAATGCATGAACTATGCAGAGCATGCAGTGGAGGATCTCAGACGAAAGAAAGACAAAAAGAGCAATCAGCTGATGCTAGAGACAGAGGACGGGACAGAAATATGTTGTTATGTGGGAGGGAACTCAGGCGGAAATAAGAACAACAAAGGGAATCAAAATAAAGGGAATCACAACCAGGGTGGGGGAGGAAACAATCAGTACAAAGGACACAAGGGACAAAACAGAGAGGGGGGGGGAAATCAAAAAAGAACGGGCTTAAATAAAGATGGGAAATTCCTCTGTTATAATTGTGGACAAGAAGGCCACATGGCCAGAGAGTGCCAAAACCACAGACAAGACAGACGGGGGGATAACCAAGGGGGATATCAACAACAGAACCAACAGGGGGGCAACCAGGGGGGACAGGGATATCAACAACAGAACCAACAGGGGGGCAACCAGGGGGGACAGGGATACAACAACAATGAGGGACATTTTGTCCACCAACAACAACACTGACTAGACGGTCAGGGATCAGACTCAGACTCAGACTGGTCAGACACAGGCTTACAACCTGAAAAGACAGGCGACACACCCCTATTGGACATTTCAGAAGTAATGACAAATTGGTCGCTCTCATATAACAAAATTAAACCAATGAGAAGAATAAAAATAGAAGGAAAAAGCATTGTATTCTTATGTGACACAGGGGCGGACTCCTCTGTGGTTAAAGTAGAATTGGCAAATATGTGGCCAGCAATAACAGAACACTGCGTTAAATCAGCAAATGGTCAAATTAGCAGACATCAAGTATCACAACCCTTAGACATAATCGACCCTCTCTCCGGTATAGAGGGTAAATTATCGTTCTCACTAATTCCAGACTGTCCAGTAAATCTCCTAGGGAGAGATGGCATATGCCTACTAAAACTTAGACTTATACCAGTAGCTGGAGGAGTACGTGCAGTAGGACCAACTGAAAGAGCAGAAGACCAGTTAATGGTGCGACATGGGTTAGGACAACCGCACTATTTCTGGTCCCTCAAACTACCACATCCAGCCCCAACTGAAACGGCCAAAACGTTGATTAGTTATGTATCCCCACGAGAGGGACAGACCAGAATGAAACCAACAGAACTGCATATCACCCTTAGATATGCTAAAAAGCCAGGGCCTGACCCGCCCTATCAAGCCCTATTCGATAGAATGGGGCCACAGAGAACAGTTCTTAGCTACCTCTACCAAGACAAGCTAGGAAACGCAGCGGTTTCAACCTCGCTAACCCCAGAGGCAACGAAACTGCTGGGCTCGACTCAGTATCCCCACCTCTCACTTGCTATTGGTCCAGGTACCGAGTGGAAGCAGCTGGGTAGTTTCACTCGGCAGGTAGCAAGCATATGTCAGGGGTGGGAAGACATGAGTGAGAAACCGGGCTGGCAGCGATACCAAAATATAGAACGAAAAAGCCTAGCATGGGTTACAACAATGACACCACACACGAATTTGGACGAATGACAAATAATACTATTAAGTGCAGAGGCTGAGAATGCACTTAAAGTGATTCCAGATAGCCTCTGGTCCAAAGGAAAGACCGATGTGGGATTAATTTTTAAAGTAAAACCAGTACGGGTCAAAGCCAAATCAACTTATCGACCCAATGTCAGACAATACCCATTAAAAGACGACGCCCGCATAGGTATCAAACCAGTTATACAGGACATGATAAAAGCAGGCATTCTTAGGGAATGCCCCGACGCAGAATGCAATACACCAATATTTCCTGTAAAAAAGGCAGACCAAACGTCATGGAGAATGGTGCAGGATCTCCGAGCTGTAAACCAAGCCACACAGGGCGCGGCTGCAGTCGTAGCAGATCCTCACATTCTACTAAACAGTTTATTTGCAGGACAAACATACTTCTCTGTTATAGACCTTAGCAATGCGTTCTTCTCCATCCCAGTGGATAAAGATTCACAGGGGTGGTTCGCATTTACATACGAACACAAAAAATACACATACACACGCATGCCACAAGGGTGGTCTGAAAGTCCAATGATTTTCCACCAGGCAATGCAAAATTGCCTGGCGGACCTTCATATTCCAGAGTCCTCACAGATTCTGCAATATGTAGACGACCTGCTGGTGGCCGCCCCCACCAAACAGGAATGTATGGCCGTCACGATCCAGTTGCTACAGCATCTGGAAAAAACAGGAAGTAAAGTATCGAAATCGAAACTGCAAATATGTCAAGAAGCAGTTGTGTTCTTAGGACACACATTAAACAAAGAAGGGCGTCGCATTAACCCAGACAGAAAAACATCAATGACGGCAACACCACAACCACAGACTAAGAAACAAATGATGCAGTTCTTAGGAATGACAAACTACTGCAGGGCTTGGGTGGCGGAATATGCTGCCATCACCCAACCCCTGCTGAATCTGATATACACAGACACATAAAAAATGAGCGATAAACTCGATTGGAACACGGAAGCATTAGACGCATTTAATACACTAAAACAAAGTCTAGTAAGCTCCTCCGTACTCGCATTACCAGACTATGGGAAACCATTTACTCAGATGGTAGATTGCAAACAAGGATTTATGACCTCAGTATTGACTCAAAAACATGGGGAAAAACAGCAACCCATTGGGTTCTACTCTAAACGATTAGACCCAGTATCATTGGCACTTCCACCGTGCGTTCAGGCTGTCTGCGCGGCAGCAATGGCAGTACAGTGCACGGCAGAAATAGTCCTGTTCCACCCGTTGAGGTTATTGGTACCGCACGCTGTCTCCATGTTGCTGAATGAAACAAAAATGGCGTTCCTCTCACCAGCTCGTTTCCTCGCTCTGACAGCCACGCTACTGTCACAACCTCACATCAGCATAGAACGGTGCACAGTGTTAAACCCCGCTACACTGATGCCCACCCCAGATGATGGAAACCCCCATTTGTGTAAAGAGCAAACAGAACAAACTTGCAAACCACGGCGAGACCTAAAAGATACTGCACTAGGGAAAGGAGAAGTGTGGTATGTGGATGGGTCTTGCTCAAAGTCACTGACAGGACAGAACATGACAGGATACGCTGTAGTATCAGACACATCAATCATCAAAGCTGGCAAACTACCACACTCACATTCAGCTCAAGCAGCTGAATTAGTAGCATTAACAAAAGCATGTGTAGCAGCCAAAGGAATAGACATCACATTATACACCGATAGCCAATATGCATATTCAGCGACACACACCTTCGCTGCACAATGGGCTAGGAGAGGAATGAAAACCTCTACAGGAAAATCCATAACACACTCAGAACTGCTGACCAAATTACTGGAAGCAGTTCTGCTACCTCGCTCCCTAGCTATATGCAAATGCGCTGCACATGTAACGGAGTAGAAAGGGCAAGTTCAATTATAGCTAAAATAGGTATAAACTGCGCCATTGTAAACTGCACCCTGTAGGGGTTTAATGACGTGGTATATCCGGGGTGTGTCCGTGACCCGGACGCTGTGTCCGTGACCCGGATGCTGTGTAAATATAGCTGGACAGTGCATTTGCACGGGACGTAACGTGATCTCCCTCAGTTCATTGTTAACCACTGAGACGGTAAGGTCACGTTTTCTGCAGGGTCTGAGATCGCATATAATTTAAGAGATTATTAATGTATCTATGTTTTATTTGAATGTTTGATGATTAAGATAGCTGTTTTGAGTTTCCCCATGTATAGTATTTTACTTGGAACATATCATAGCATTGGTAAAATGAGTTTTCTGTTGTTAGCATTGATGACGCTAATGTGACTGTTCGTGTGTAATATCATTTTAGAAATTAGACCAATGACCCTGCACGTTCCGTTGATGAAGCAGAAATTGATGCACTGTTGTTCTGCAGGTAATATTATTATTGTTGTGTTATTATATGTCTGTTGTTCTGTTAGTAGACTGTATTGTATGAGGTTGGGTTTTCCACCTCGCTAGTTTGCACCACGCTCGCGGCTTACCTAGCAGTCAGGTGGCGGCCATGTTTGCACGTGGTGCGCATGCGTATCCCAAGTGCGCTGTGTTTTTCCATGCATTTGGATGTTCATGATTTCTTGTTGTTATTGTCAAATGGAGACCACTATACGATCACACAAGTGAAGATGTATGTAGTTTACACATTTTGTATTTTTGTTTTATATTATTGTTATAATTTGTGTAGTGTGAGTGACTACTATATGTCTGAGTTCATTGTTAACCACTGAGACGAAATTAGACCAATGACCCTGCACGTTCCGTTGATGAAGCAGAAATTGATGCACTGTTGTTCTGCAGAATAAATGAACGTGAGCCATCCAGCTGAGAGTGATTCTTGAAAAGATACACCCCGTCACATTGGTGCCGTGACCTGTGGACCTGAAGTCAACTCTTCACCTTGACCGGGACCACTCTGCTGGATCACTCTGCTGGACCGCTCCTGCGTGCTGTCTGGTGGGCGGCGTATGGGGTCACTCAGTTCATTCGGTGATGTTATGCACAAATGGATTGTTGAATTAATGAATGTGATCTGTGATTCATTTTAGTTTTATTGCTGTTTTGGTGACATTTTTCTTTACTGGTCTTTTATCCGATTAGTCTGTATAGTACTGTTTTATTGAATTGGAATTCAACATGAGCCACAGACCAGGATGTTTCAGTACGCCACTAAGCAGTAGCATTGGGAGGGGTAGAGCGATGCTCCTCAGTGGAGGTAGGGGGATTCCAGTGTTGAGTTATCATAGTCCAGTTCAGGGGGGTGATGTTCATGTTGTGGGTAGTCAGGATGCTGCTGGGGCCCTTTCAGTTAGTGGGGACACAGTTCCTTCTCAGAGCCACGACATTGATCATGCACCGAGCACACGGGTCAGTGATGCCCCATCCCCAATCTCTGCTTTCCAGTTACCTAATGTAGTGAGCCAGATGAGTGACATAATTAGAGATGTTGGTCTACAGCTGGCAGATAGCATACTTGCACGCCTTGACTCAACGCTACCTCCTCTTAGCACTGCGCATGCACAGACCACGCCCACTGATACATCCACCCAGAGTCTAGACCTGTCCCAAGTCCAGTTGGTACCTCACAGGAGGGTGAAGGAGCCTCCAACGTTCAGAGGGGATGATAAGGACGCAGTGAATGTGCGTGAGTGGGAAGACATAATGAGGAGTTATGTGAAAAAGGCGAACATCAGAGCAGATCAGCAGGCGGAAGAAATATTCACCCATCTCAGGGGCAGGGCTAAGGATGTAGTGAAGTATGGGACGAGGAGCAGTGGCATTAATGTCGCTGAAAACCCAGAGGCCATCTATGGTTTTCTACGTAAGCATTTTGCTGCTGTTCCCTGTTCACCTATCCCCCTAGCCGACTTCTACACCACGCTGCCGAAGAGTGGTGAGGGTGCGTATGACTACTGGCTACGCCTCAATCAAGCTGCAGATGTTGCCACTGATCGCCTCAAAGAACAAGGTAAAACACTTGAGTGCCCTCTCCTGGAGGTGACACGTATGTTCATCAGGAACTGTCCATCCAAAGAGCTTGCCATGACTTTCAGATCAAAGACGATCGATAAGTGGACTGCTGTAGAGGTCCAAGATGTACTTGACGAGTTCCACACTCAGGTGTGCTCGAACGGTGTTGCCGCAGCCGTGAGTAAAAGGCCCAGTAAGGGGGTGCTAGTGAACAGAGTTGAGATGTCAGGCACTGATATGTGTTCACCTGAAAAGCAGGATACTCGCCCAGACAAGGGGGCAGAGGCCTTTGAACGTATCATCTCAATGCTAGAGAAAGTCCTAGTGGAGAAGTCTGCTCCTGCTAAGGACATGTCAAACAAGCAGTATAGACCCAGCCCCCCCAGGATTGAGGGTCTGAATAACCTGCCGTGTGCTGTGTGTGGCGACGCTAGACACTCTGCTTGGACTCACTGCCGTGACCAGAGGCTCTGCTTCCAGTGCCATTCGCCTGGACACCCCAGATCCAAGTGTCCGATGCAGGGGCGTGCCCAGTCGGCGCAGCAGGGAAACTTATAGATCTGCATTCAAGGGAGGACTGTGCAGATCCTGTTGATATCCCTCCCAATGATGAAATGGCTGATTGTGAGTCAACATACAAGTCATTCATCTCCAGAGCGCCTTCGAACAAAACAGTAGTATTTCAAGGTCTACACCGAGTCCAAAGGTCTGATAGTTTATTCTACACCACTGTCTCCGCTGCAGATGTCTCTCTTAGAGCGATGATAGACAGTGGTTCTATGGCATGCACGCTTAGCGAGGCTGCGGAGGCGCGTCTCTTGCAGCGTAACCCTGATCTGAGAGGATGCCCCGCTGATGATGTCATTATCATAGGATGTGGTGGTCACCGAGTTGTACCTAAGGCAATATACAATGTCAATGTGGTGGTGTATGACTGCAAGATGGTCATCCCAATGCTTGTGGTGCCTGGACAGACCGATGACATGATACTAGGCAGTAATGCCATCAAGAAAATCCTAGAGTTGATGAGGAAGACTGACAGCTATTGGCGGCTGATATCTGAACATGGTGGGGGCAGTGATGGGGACTGTCATCACTTCTTCTCTCTCCTTTCCAATACAGAGAGATGGAGGGGTGAGACAGTGCCTGAGAAGGTTGGCACACTGAAGCTACAACAGTGTGTGGTGCTACAGCCAAATAGTGAGCATCTTGTATGGGGCAGACTCCCTGTGTCGGCACCTATATCAGAGGGCAGTACGGTGGTTGTGGAACCAACTCAGTCCAGATGCAGACCGAATAAAGTTCTGGTTGGCAGAGTTGTTACGCCGATGTCGGGCGACCGATGGCTGCCTATGAAGGTTGTGAATCCCACCGGTGAGCCGGTAGTGCTGAAGCGAAACACCAAATTGGCGGACGTGTTCCCCTGCATTGCCGCTGAAGATCTGTCCCCGCCCGACCACATTCAGTCTTCCCCACAATCCGTGACTAGTGAGTCTGTAGCAAGGCCCAAAGAAGACATCAGAAAGGCACTGGAGGAACTTGGTCTACGCGACCTAGACTTGGACGCGTGTGAAGTCTCTGACCTGTGGAGAGAGAAGCTTTGTCAGCTTGTTGTGAAATACGAGTCAATCTTTTCACGCCACAAGTTGGACTGTGGTGAGGCGTCTGACTTCGTGCACAAGATACATCTGGTGGACGAGAGGCCATTTCGCCTGCCCTACCGCAGAGTGCCACCGAACCACTACGAGAAGCTGAGGTCTGCCATCAACGACATGGAGGAGAAGGGCATAATTCGTAAGTCCAACAGCGAATATGCCTCGCCCTTGGTTCTTGTGTGGAAGAAGGATGGAGGATTGCGCATCTGTACGGACTTCAGATGGCTTAATGCGAGGACAACGAAAGACGCACATCCGCTGCCTCATCAGGCTGACGCGCTGGCTGCACTAGGTGGTAATGCCTACTTCTCCACAATGGACCTTACCTCTGGTTTCTACAACGTGCCTTTACATGAGGACCACAAGAAATACACTGCGTTCTCCTCTCCCTTTGGCCTGCATGAATATAACCGGATGCCTCAAGGGTTGTCCAACAGCCCGGCTACGTTCATGCGGATGATGCTCTCGATCTTTGGGGATCAGAATTTCACCAGTCTATTGTGCTACCTAGACGATGTTATGGTCTTCGCTCCTACAGAACAGCTGGCACTCGAGCGTCTAGAGATGGTTTTCTCTCGTTTGAAGTACAACAATCTCAAATTGGCTCCAAAGAAGTGCTATCTTCTGCGGAAATCAGTACGGTTTCTCGGCCATATCATCAATGAGTCAGGAGTGCAGACGGACCCTGGGAAGGTTGAAGCCATTAGCCAAGTACAGGTATCCGATCTGATGGACAGTGATGGGGTGTCTCCTTCACAGAAGAAGATTAGGTCCTTCTTGGGCATGATGCTTTACTATCAGCACTTCATTGAAGATTGTTCCTCTAAGGCCAGACCCCTATTCAAGCTTCTCTCTGGACAGAACGCTGGAGAAAAGGCACGCAGAGGGAGAAAACCAGTGAAGAAATGTCACAATCTTGTAAAGCTCAAACCAGCTGACTGGACGCCCGAGTGTAGGGATGCTTTCGAGACATTGAAGCGCGATCTCCTGCATTCTGTAACCCTGGCCCATCCTGATTTCGCAAAACCATTTATCCTAGCAGTGGATGCTTCATTCGATGGGATTGGCGCCGTCATCTCTCAGCTCCAGCCTGGTGATAAAGTTGCAAGACCAGTTGCCTTCGCTAGTAGGACGCTGTCACATGCTCAGTTGAACTATCCAGCTCACCGACTTGAGTTCCTGGCATTGAAGTGGGCTGTATGCGAGAAGTTTTCCCACTGGCTGAAGGGAGTGCATTTCACAGCGTGGTCGGATAACAACCCCTTGACCTACATCCTAACGAAGCCCAAGTTAGATGCATGCGAACAGAGGTGGGTGGCCAAACTTGCTGCATATGATTTCGATCTGAATTATATCCCAGGGCCTAGGAACATAGTCGCTGATGCGCTGAGCCGTGAGCCATTTGTTAAGTCCTGTGTGAGTCATCGCCTGGTGAGGGAGCCTTACCTGTCCTTGCTGGATCAGGTGAATGGAGTAGTGGCTGGTACGGTGCAGGACGCTTTCCGGCTGACTACCAACTGTCAAGGTGTTCAGCACACTGATGTCGACACAGATGAGGTCCTGAGTCCTGAGTCTTCTGGAGGTGCCATTAGTGCTGAGGAGGTGTCTGCTGTCATGGACGTCCATCGTACTGGGGGTGTTTCTCAGCTGCCCTACATTAATCCGGAGTATTTGCAATTGCCCGAGGAAGACCCTTCCATCGCCATCCCACAGAGTCAATTACACAATCTCCAGCAACAAGATGCTGTAGTGAGCAGGGTTCTCTTTTATATGCAGCGACATAGGAAACCAAATGCACACGAGAGAACAGCTGAGTCTAGCTGTGTGCTCAGGCTGTTGAAACACTGGAAGAAGTTGAGAGTGCGTAGTGGACTCCTCTACCGTGTGAAGAGAGACCGCATCAGGGACAAGAGGATCTTTCAGTTCGTCACTCCAGAAGCTCTGAAGCGACAAGTCTTGCATGGAGTCCACGATGCTGCTGGCCACCAGGGTCGCTCAAGATCATCCTCTCTGGCCAGTGAACGATTCTTCTGGACAGGCATGCAGAGGGATGTTGAGAATCACGTGAAGCACTGTCAGAGATGTATTTTGGGGAAGACTCCTGAACCACACGCCCGAGCACCTCTTGAGAGCATCCGCACTTCAGCTCCTATGGACTTAGTGTGCATCGATTTTTGGACCGCAGAGCAGAGCGACAAGAAGACCATTGATGTTCTTGTTGTTACGGACCATTTTTCTAAAGTAGCTCTTGCCTTCCCCTGTCGGAACCAGTCTGCGAAACAAGTTGCCCGCTGTCTATGGGACAAGTTTTTTTGCATATATGGGTTCCCCAAAAGAATCCATTCGGATCAGGGAGCTAACTTTGAGAGTCGGCTTCTAAAAGATCTACTAGAGATGGCAGGTGTGCATAAGTCCCATACGACTCCATACCACCCCATGGGCAACGGCGTCACAGAGAGGTTCAACAGGACCCTCGGGGGCATGATAAGGGCTCTCCCTCCACTGAGCAAGTCCAGGTGGCCACAGATGCTCCAGACACTGACCTTCTGCTACAACTCCACTGTGCATGAGACCACGGTCTTCGCGCCATTCTACCTGATGTTCGGACGGGTCCCACGGCTGCCCGTGGATGTCATGTTTCATCATGCGCTGGAGGATGATGCCGTTGTCAGTCGTCATGAGTTTGTGCAACATCTGAGGAGAGATCTTTCTGAAGCAGCACAGATCGCTCAAAGGAATGTCATCAGGGAACAAGATCGTCACGCCAAACTGTACAACCGGAAGGTCAGAGGACTGCCGTTGGGTGTTGGTGACAAAGTGCTACTTGCCAATCGAGGTGAGAGAGGGAAGAGGAAGATCGCAGACCGGTGGGAATCAACTCCTTTCGATGTGGTGTCTGTGAGATCGGACATCAACGTGTACAGGATCAGAGATGTTGTCACGAATAGAGAGAAGGTTGTACACAGGAACATGCTGCTTCCGGTTGACTTCTTGACAGTTCCGGAACAAGATGGGAACCCGGCATCCCTAGAGGAGTCGCAGTCTATAGCTTCCTGTGCCAGTGTTCAGGGCTCTGTCACCTCTGATGTTGAAGAGGCCTCTCGGTTGCGCACCAGGGACTGGGTCTTGGAGTCGCCTGAGCACGCGGAGGCAGAGAGCATCCATGAGGAAGAAGTCAACGGAGGGACTATGCCCGTGCCGAGTGCCTCGAAGGAAGACCGACCAGATGAGTTGCTGGATAGTGTTCCTGATGACTCTGTACCTGACTGCTACACTGATTATCCCCCTGACACAGTATGTGACACAGTACACTCACCTGAAGCTAGATGTGATGCCCATGGTGACCTTCCAATTCTAGTTGAGGTTGAGCCGGAGCAGGTAGTTTGCACACGTTCACAGAGTGCTCAAGTTCCATCAGTTGTCACGAGATGTGGGAGGAGTGTTAGGAACCCAAATAGGCTTATTTGTGAGATGTCAGGGCAGATGCTTAAAGGGAGTACTGAGCCTTTCATAAGTTCTGCATTTAGTTTCATTGCGGCGTCTATGTAGGGGCGTAGTGCATCCTGTTTTTTTCTTTATTTATTTTGCTTCCGGTCTGAGTCGTGACCTAGAGTCATGAGATCCTCTTGTAAGGGCAAAGTTATGTACAACTGTGGGATGTAGATGGCATCTCTTTCTCCTCTGTGATAAGTACGGGTTTTGGTACCAATCTGTCCTTACACACTTCTTATGGAAGAATTTATAATGTTGAGTTTTGGTACATCAGTGCTCGAGATCCACGTTGTTTTTTTGTTTTGTCATTTGTTTGTTTTTTCGCTCCTGTATTTTTTTTTACTGTCCTCCGGTTTTCATGCTGTTGCCCCATTTTAGTATAATTTAAGGGGGGTGTATGTAACGGAGTAGAAAGGGCAAGTTCAATTATAGCTAAAATAGGTATAAACTGCGCCATTGTAAACTGCACCCTGTAGGGGTTTAATGACGTGGTATATCCGGGGTGTGTCCGTGACCCGGACGCTGTGTCCGTGACCCGGATGCTGTGTAAATATAGCTGGACAGTGCATTTGCACGGGACGTAACGTGATCTCCCTCAGTTCATTGTTAACCACTGAGACGGTAAGGTCACGTTTTCTGCAGGGTCTGAGATCGCATATAATTTAAGAGATTATTAATGTATCTATGTTTTATTTGAATGTTTGATGATTAAGATAGCTGTTTTGAGTTTCCCCATGTATAGTATTTTACTTGGAACATATCATAGCATTGGTAAAATGAGTTTTCTGTTGTTAGCATTGATGACGCTAATGTGACTGTTCGTGTGTAATATCATTTTAGAAATTAGACCAATGACCCTGCACGTTCCGTTGATGAAGCAGAAATTGATGCACTGTTGTTCTGCAGGTAATATTATTATTGTTGTGTTATTATATGTCTGTTGTTCTGTTAGTAGACTGTATTGTATGAGGTTGGGTTTTCCACCTCGCTAGTTTGCACCACGCTCGCGGCTTACCTAGCAGTCAGGTGGCGGCCATGTTTGCACGTGGTGCGCATGCGTATCCCAAGTGCGCTGTGTTTTTCCATGCATTTGGATGTTCATGATTTCTTGTTGTTATTGTCAAATGGAGACCACTATACGATCACACAAGTGAAGATGTATGTAGTTTACACATTTTGTATTTTTGTTTTATATTATTGTTATAATTTGTGTAGTGTGAGTGACTACTATATGTCTGAGTTCATTGTTAACCACTGAGACGAAATTAGACCAATGACCCTGCACGTTCCGTTGATGAAGCAGAAATTGATGCACTGTTGTTCTGCAGAATAAATGAACGTGAGCCATCCAGCTGAGAGTGATTCTTGAAAAGATACACCCCGTCACACACACACCAAAGGAACAGACAGAACATCGAAAGGAAATGATTTTGCAGACAGAACAGCAAAAGAAGCAGCTGCGGGTAAATACGGAACTGAGATTCTCGTCAACACAAAACCACTTCCGCAGCCAATACCATTTGAAGCTATTATAGACATGCAGAACAATGCATCAGACAAAGAAAAAACTAAATGGGCTAGAGACAACGCAGTCCTAGGGACGGACAAAGTTTATAGAATAAATGGGAAAATTGTTTTACCACAGAGTCTCTACAAAACAGCAGCTCATTTGATACATGGGGTTTGCCACGTATCAACAGCAGGGATGATTAACAGGATTAATGAACATTTTCACACATATAATTACACACAATTTTCAAAAAACTTTTGTAGATCGTGTATGACCTGCTGCAAACATAATTCACAAGGAAATGAAAGACCAAAGAGGGGCAAGTTCCCCTCTGCAAAACATCCATTTCAACACATGCATATGGATTTTATCGAACTCCACAGCTCTGGGCCAAACAAGTACAGATACTGTTTGACCCTCATCTGTCCAATGTCAAAATGGGTTGAAATAGTACCCTCAAAAACGAATGATGCACTTACAGTGGCCAAAGCCATATGTAACCGCATCATTCCAAACCACGGCATCCCAGAAAGAATATATAGTGATAATGGCTCACATTTCGTGAACGAATTGATCAAACACGTGTCCAAACACCTGGACATTGAACTAAAGAATCACTGTTCCTATCACCCTCAAAGTGCAGGATTGATAGAAAGAACAAACGGCACAATCAAACTAAGACTTAAGAAAGCAATGGAAGAAACGGGGCGAAGGTGGGAAGAGTGTGTTTCTCTAGTGGAAACATACATGAGAATAACACCGACACCTATGGGTCTGTCCCCATTTGAAATAGTAAATGGGAGAAGGTTTAGACTACCCATAGTAGACGACATTAGGGAAGTAGATTTGGCAGAAACGGAAAACACACTGGCCACGTGGATGACCCAGCTATTTAGGAAACAGGAAATAGCCAGAACAAATAATCTGCCAGACCTTTCTGTCTCCCTACAGGATTCAAGACTACAACCTGGTGACCAGATCCTCATCAAAGAAATAAAGAGAAAACATTGGCACAGCCCGCGGTGGGTTGGGCCATTTGAAGTACTGTTGAGCACCCCAACTGCTGTCAAGATCGCAGAACGAGACACGTGGATACACCAAAGCCATTGTAAGAAAGTGACATTGTTTCCCTCGAACGACGGGTAGTGGTGGAAGTCCGGCTACAAAGGGGGCCGTCCTGGTAGTGAACGGTACGTCTCAAACCGGTGAAGAATTCTCCAGATCCACTACCTCTTAGAATGAGGGGACCACATCTTTTTTGGACAATGGTGTTCCTGGCCTTAGGCCTCACTCTGTTAGTCATAGGACAGACTCCAGAGCAAGATACTGATATTAATACACGAACACGACGATATCTGGCTGACCTAAAACAAGACAAAGACACCGCCACACACCCTTTTCTGACTAACACATGGTACAAATATGTTCACAGACAGGCGCAGAATAGGAATATGACTGACTGTTATGTTTGCTCTCATTTGCCTGTCTCAGCCAGCCACCCCACTCTGTGGGTGGTTCCGCTCTCAAGTCGACAAACAGAGTGCCTCATAAGCAAAATAAGTGGAAAAGACAAATCCCCATATTTCTGGAACATTAGGCCCCTATGCGCAGAAACGCTCCCCTTGCATCTCCATTTGCCCAAACCACTCTTGACCCCTCTAGTTAGATTCGAACCTGGGGTCGAGCTCTAACTGCTTTACTAAAAAGAAAGGAACAATTCCTCTAGGGAAACTCCCTAAGATAAGATGCCAAATTACTTGGACAATACCAGAGACAATACCAGAGTACATTATAGGAAAGGGCAGAGTACAGCTCGATCCGGATCCCGATGAGAGCTTTAAAGGTTCAAGAATGGTTCAAGAATGGTCGAGAATGAACGATTTCCCTAGAAATGGCACTCGGCCAGTACAGGGGATATATTGGGTCTGTGGGAATAAGGCATACACTCATCTCCCAGATAACTGGGCCGGGGTGTGTGCTCCCGTTGTCCTATCAGAACACACTTACATCATGACCCATGACATCTCCTCCCGACGAACCAAACGAGACGCCCAAGTCCAGGCACACGACCCAATCTGGGGCAGTGATGTCCCAGATGACAAGAAACTTTGGACTACTAGTCAAAAGATTGTACTTGCATTGTTCCCCGGGATAGGGATAGGGAAGCATTCCCTGCGCATAGAAACCCTGAACTATCAATTAGAGACATTTGTAAATGCATCCCTTACGATAAACGAAGCCCAGAACCGCGAAATCGATCAGATCAGACTGATGGTACTCCAGAACAGAATGGCTCTTGACCTATTGACTGCAGTGGCAGGAGGAACATGTGTGATGCTTAACACCACATGCTGCACTTACATCACAGACAACTTACACTTGCCCAATATGACTGACGCTTTGAACCGACTCCGTGACTTGCAACACATCCTGACAACATCCCACACTGATCAGAATGCGTGGGGATGGTTGGATTGGCTGAACCTGGGAGGCATGAAACAACTATTAATAAAAGGACTAATGATTTTCTTTGTTGTAATGATATTTCTGGCTGTGCTCGTTTGTTGTGTCTTCCCCTGCTTCAAAGCTATGACTAACAAACTGATTTCAGGAATATTTGTACAACAAATGTTGACTCGAGAGATTATGATGGAACCGAAGTACCAGCCTCTAACCCAAATTGAGAAAAATGAATATTCATGTCTGTGATCTGTACGGCGACGTTGAATGACGGTTGAACTAGAAAATGTGGAAACAAGATAGCTCTACCTGAATAAAGAGACGGATGTTTGTATCGTGATAAAATATGAAAAACAGCAGGGAAATGTTAGAGTTAAAGACGATGTTTTCATAAATGTTAAATGATAGAGTTGGATGTTCTGTATAATTCTGTATTACTGTATGAACCTTGTACACCCTGAACTTTGTACACCCTTTTACTCTGGGCTCTGTGTATGAACCTTGTACACCCTGAACTTTGTACACCCTTTTACTCTGGGCTCTGTGTATGAACTTTTTCTCACACATTGTCCACCCCTTATCTTCAGTTTCAGCTGGGCGTCCGCTTCCTGTCACTTCCTGTCATTGTGTTGTCTGAGTCGCCCAGCAGAGAAACTACTCATGATGACTTTCCCATGAAAAGTGTTTTTACTAACGCTGCACTTCCTCATGAAAAACTGTCTCCTCCTTTTCCATTCTGTTAGAATAAAGGCTGACTTAGAGAGTGGAACTTCAGATAGATTTTGACTGACCCTTAAACACGGTCTCTCTGAATCACTCTCCTTGCGCAAGAAAACTGAGCTCTTTTGACTCCGCGTCTCTTTGTGTCTGAAAGTCTACTACGGTCTGTTGAACTAGCGCTGGGTTAGCGCCACCTGCCTTACAAACAGGCTGAGTCAGAATATAGCATTTAACAATAACGAACAGTACGTCAATCAAGTGGCAAAAGCCATAGTGAGGATGGATGATAGGCGAACTTTTTTTTTGGGGGGGGGGGGGGGTGGATGATTGGTTTTTGGGGGGGTTTGTTCAATGCCATGCGATCTACCCATACTACCTTTGCGATCGACCGGTCGATCGCGATCGACGTATTGGGCACCCCTGTGGTAGAGGGACCCTGAGACAATGATAAAACGGCCGTGTGGGTGTGCAAATATTCTGGTCCGTTTAACAGGTCCATTCAAACCTTTAACATTCCATGAAATAAATCTTGTATTCGCCCCCCCTGCAGTCTGACTACTATTCTGTGTCCTGTTCATAATCTATGAAATTTGTTGGTAATACTTATGAAGAAATATATGTTCTGCCATATCACAGCCCAGCACTTACTGGAAAAAACATGTATAGCAAGTAAAAAGGTACCTCCACTTATAAATGTATAGTAAAATGTTGAAAACAAACAATTAAAACTGCAAAAATTACCAGGGATGCACACACCCAATACCCTAATAACCCAAACAAAATCCCAGATTACCCTAGATAACAATACAACATAGTAAAAAATAACATAAACATTGCCTATGTTTGCGTCCCCAATTGAGGCAAACTGCAGGCTCACCATATCTTCGTTAGTCTTCCGCAAGTGTAGGCCTATTCCCATTAACCCTATTTTAACTCGAGGAACTCCCGATCAATTTGTATAGGTAGTAACATCACTACAAAAACATATAGTAAAGATGTCGAAAGAGGGAAAACGAATAAAATAATAGAAACAGATCTGTATATATAGGCAATATTAAACATAGCAATAATATAATTACTACAATACAATGTAGCCTACCATATACTATACAACCATAATACCACTACATAAAATAAAATAAATGACCCAGCACATTAACAAATGTAAATTTACAGGTTGGGGTAATACATTAGTTGTTTCGTTAGTGTCAGTCCAAAAGCGAACATTAACATGGGCTATTACACTGCTGATGTGTACAGCTAGAATGACTCGAAACAACGATAAACTTGTTTAAACCAAACGAATCCCAACGTGTATATTGCAGAAAAAAAGGCAGGGAAAGGAGTAATATACTATTACACTGCTGATGTTTACAGCTAGAATGACTCGAAACAACAATAAACTTGTTCAAACCAAACGATTTCCAACGTGTATATTGCAGAAAAAAAGGCAGGGAAAAGAGCAATGTACCTGGAAGCGGGTTCCCATTTCAGACAGTAATAGCGAGACTGTGTGAAGTCCCGCTTGCCAAACTCGCCTGCATGGGTCTTTTCACTCAATATGAATGCCTCCAGACAGAGTCATCTTGTCACTCCTTTGCTACCCGACGTTTGTAAAACTCCTGGGCATCTTCAGGTGAGTCGAATGTGAAAGTTTGTGACTCGAAGGTTACCACCAGACGTGCGGGGTGCATTAGACGGAACCGTACTCCCTTCTGGTAGAGTGCCAGTTTCACGCCGTTGTAGGCGGCGCGTTTCCTCGCCAGTGCGGAGCTTAAGTCGGGGTAAAACCTCAGAGGGGACCCCCGGAACTGCACCTCATGGTTCCTGGACCACCGCAGGGCTGCCTCTTTTTGCTGAAAGCGAAGAAAGCGCACGATGAACGGTCTCGCTGGTTTCCCGTCCCGTTTTGGGGCAAGTGATCGGTGGGCTCTCTCCAGCTCAGGCGGCTCGGTAAACACATCAGGACCCATGCAGTCTACTAGGAGCTCAGAGATGAACTTAACCGGATCCTTGCCGTTCTCACTGCCCTCCGGGATGTTCACTATCCTCAAGTTGGATCTGCGTGACCTGTTTTCGATGTCGTCTACATGGTCCAGCAAGACTTGATTCTGGGTCTGGAGAGTTTTGATTGTAGCTTCAGCCGTGGTCAGTCGTTCAAAGTTCTCTCCGGCGATACTCTCTGTTGCTATGAGGCGGGCTTGGAATGAGCCGACCGTGTCCCTTCTTCCTTCAGTCCGGCTCTCTGCTTCGCCAGCTCGGCCACCAGCTGCGCCATGGAGATGTTTTCAGCAGCAGGTAGGCTACCTTTAGCAACGTTGCTATCCTCCGAGGCTGCAGCCATGGATGACAGTTTGCTTGCTATGCTAATGTTAGCTCGTGTTGCCGCGGGGGTCTGTGCGCTGGGTTTCTTATTAGATTTTGAGTTGCTCATTTTGACATCAAAAAGTGCCTAGGATACTCATAATGAGCTGTGACAATTTTGTAGAGGTTTGATGTTGTTTTAGTAGTGCAATTTGCAATGTAATCGGGAGACCTGTTTTCGACGTCTTTGCTCTTACATCGCCAACCGGAAACCCATATAGCCTTTATTTATGTAAACCAGCTCTTCTTCCCTCTTGTTTTTAGTAAAAAGTACTTGAACGTCATCTTTGACTTTCACGTAAGCACATTTTTCTAAACGGACGTAAGCATTATTTATAAAACGGGCTGAGATGGTTTAAAGTTGCGTACGTGCTTCCTTCTATAAATACCAAATATACTTGGAATTGAACGCAGGTGAATGAGGTTTGTATTAACGCCCTGTGATAGAGGCTCAATTATAGCGGCTGAATTAAGACAAGTGCTATAATATAGGGTAGGCGTTTGTCTGGAAGAGGGCAGAGAAGAGTGGCTTCTCGGTAAGTTGCGTTTGTAACGTTTGATCATGACAACTAACCAGGCAAATGCTTATAATCAGTAGGCTACTCAAGTTGTAAAAGAAAATCAGGGGGGATGGTGGATTTTATCATATGAGGACAATTTTAGCATCCCCTCAGCGTCAGTGACTTCAGTGTCAGTAAAAATGTCATTGCATGTGTGCGTGCCCCCTCGCACCTTGAAATAGCAGTAATACCACGTTCATTGATAAATGACATAACGTATGGAAAGTGGGGAGGAAAGTTTTAGAAGGGGGACGATTTTGACTGTTTTCATCCCGCCTCAACTCGAGTGCTGCTTATACTGTAATAATATAATGGTCTTATTCTTATCAGGTGACATTGAAAACATGATTGCGAACTCCCTGACACCGGAGAAACTCCAGTATAATTTAGTGCGTGGCCGGGCAAGGTCCGTTGTGGAAGGCACTAGGCATGTTGAAGGGGAGATAGGCAGCTCCGGAGGGATATAAAGGAAGACTGAAATACAATCATAAACATAAGTTCCCTTTAAATCTTGAATTAAACTCATTTTCTCGGCAGATAACAACATCGTTCATTTTATTACGAGCCACTTAAACTTCACATGAATTACAGTAGGCAACATTTTTCCAGTGCGGCTCACATGCCTGTAATAACTCCGCATAACCAGTAGGTAATGTGCGTAAGCAAATGAATACTCGACGTAGAGCTACGATCGTTTCCACGGTCAAATTGACTCACGTTGAAATGGTATAAATCACTACGTTGACGTGGTTTTCTACGTACGACACGGGTAAGATCAAAATTTGATCTAAGCACGTTCTATAAATGAGGCCCCAGATCAGATATATAAACGGGTTATTTTGATAAACTGGACACATTTTGGGAATATACAGTATAATGAGTATATGGTTACTTTCTCGCCTGAAAACATATTAAAACTTCATAAAATGACGTGTTAACACTTGTAGAGGCAAAAGTACAGATTTTAGCCAATGGAGGTTTAAAATGGAGGATTTAAATTGCCCGCTGCTAGCTGGTGCGAAATGCATTCTGGGAAAAAGGCGGTGTAGGCTGCGCGTGAACACGACCTCTCCACCACCTGGGTGTGATGTCTGACAGTTAGGACAGCCTAACGGTTATCCTAAAGTTAGGTGACTTTATTTAAGATTTTGTGAAGTTAGGAAGCTTGTGTAATACACTTTTCCTATCTCAAGTTAGGATAGGAACATTGACTTAGGAACTGTGATCTGTAATGGCTTTTCGGTCCTAACCCTAATTACCATGGTTACCAAACAGTTAAGATACTGTAACTTAGGAAGTTACTGTAATACGGCCCCTGGTGAAGACATCCTTGGACCCCCTGCAGTTTATCTACCAGGCAGCCATGGTGTGGATGATGCCATCATCTACCTACCTGCTACACAGAGCTCAACCCCATTTAGATAAGGCTGGTAGCACTGCGAGGGTCATGTTGTTTGACTTCTCCAGGGCATTTAACACCATACAGCCCTTACTACTTGCGGATAAGACGCTGAGGATGCAGGTGGACTCCCACATTTTGTACGTCTGCAGGTGATGTGCCAGCATCTATCTATCTATCTATCTATCTATCCATGCAGTTACATTCTGGCTCTTCTGGTAGTGAAACCAGCTCACCCACCTCCATCTTGGCTCTGCCACTGCTCCCCGTAGGGCTCCATACCGGCTCTCACCTCCACTGGTGTTACTCTATCCTCCTCCGAGGCAGTAAAGCACACTGTAGCTGTCGAGATCCTTATCTCCAGATCCGTCTCTTTGTTTGTTCCTGTGTTGCCCCACCCAGGTTGAATGTCATACCTTATCATTCATATCCTATTTAACACACACACACACACACACACACAAACACACACACACACACACACACATGTATGCATGCATGTGCACACACAAACACACACACACACCCTCATGAACAAGCTCATTCATTCACTCATAGACACACATACAAATATCCACATAGTGATGATGATGTCATCCCTCCGTGGCCAAGTGTCTCCAGGTGACCTGGCAGCTGCTCATCAGCACCAATCACCTGAGCCGCTGGGCGTCAGACACGCCCCTTCAAACCTTTCTTTCGAGTGCGATATTGTTAGAAGTGGCTTTGGTCAGCTGACTCACTACTTCTTTTCACATTCTCACATTCCTGTTATCAGCGAGTGTTTCATTATGACGTCCAACGCCACCTGACTGTATGAGTCAGTAATGAAACGCCCGCGTATCAACAGGCCAGTGACTGGTCTGAGCAACGTGTGAGCGACGTCTTTATTTCCACGGCTTCACAACAATACAGAACAACCCCCCCTTGAACGCAACACACAATATATAAGCACCAAACCTGTCAAACAGCACTAATTAACCAACACGTTGAAACAAGATCCTAAACCACATCACGACAGCCGTTAAACAGCAGGGGAGGGACATGACGTTGAAATGGAACATGACAAACAAGTACTAAAATATTCCACACACACGTAACACCCAATCAAAAACATCATCAGACTCAAATTCCATAAAATTAGAAAAACACACACAATCAAAGTGCAATAGTTATTGTTTCCATATAATGTTTTCCATATGAATGTCTGTTTGTCTGTAGAATGTTTATATAATGTCTGTTTTCTGTAGAATGTCTGTTTGTCTGTAGAATGTCTGTAGAATGTCTGTTTGTCTGTAGAATGTCTGTAGAATGTCTGTGTATCTGTAGAATGTTTACATAATGTCTGTGTGTCTGTAGAATGTTTACATAATGTCTATGTGTCTGTAGAATGTTTACATAATGTCTGTGTGTCTGTAGAATGTTTACATAATGTCTGTGTGTCAGTAGAATGTCTGTGTGTCAGTAGAATGTCTGTGTGTCAGTAGGTGATTTGTCAGATGTATGTGCACACACACACACACACACGCACGCATGTACACACACCTGTGCGTGCACATGCACACACACACAGACACACACACAAGATTTACAGAATACACAGTGGACAAATGTACACCCACTCAAAATACACACATATAATCAAAATACACACATATAACACACATATAATCAAAACACACACACAATCAAAACACACACTCTGTCACACACAGACACACATTAATGGGACATACAGAACACATGACAAAGGTTTTAGTCAAAAACTCCTCTTCTCTTCTCTTCTCTTATCTTCTCTCCTCTTCTCTTCTCTGATCGTGACTGGAAGATGACTCATCACTACCCCTCCCCCTCATCTCTCGCTCTCCTCTTCCCCTTCTGTACTTCCCTTTCTCTTTACGGCTGTGGCTGCTCTCTGTAGAGAGAGAGATAGAGAGAGAGAGGGGGGGAGAAAGAGAG
The DNA here is from genome assembly GCF_963989245.1 of Nansenia antarctica. Taxonomy (NCBI): domain Eukaryota; kingdom Metazoa; phylum Chordata; class Actinopteri; order Argentiniformes; family Microstomatidae; genus Nansenia; species Nansenia antarctica. The sequence continues at coordinate 50,982,567 of NC_137688.1, read as the reverse complement.
AGAGGGTGGAGAGACAGAAAATGAGGAGTGCACACAGTGAGGGGTAGCTACACACACAGTACACTCAGACACTACACGCACAACATCATGTTGAGACCTCATGACACACGATGACATCCATAAACACACACACACTCACACTCCGACTCACACACTCACTCACACTCACACTCACTCACACTCACACAAACTCCGACACACACACACACACACTCACACTCCGACACACACACTTACTCACTCACACTCACACTCACACTCACACACACTCAAACTCCGACACACACACACACACACACACACACACTCAAACTCTGACACACACTCACTCACACTCACACTCACTCACACTCACACACACTCAAACTCCAACACACACACACACACTCACATGGGGTCGTAGGTGCTTTGTTCTTTGGACTTGACGAAGCGCATGGCGAAGAACCCCCCCGCCTGCACACACAGAACCAGGATGATCCCGCCCACAAAGCTGGACATGTCAAACTTGGCCTGGGAGAACTCCGACGCCGCCGGGGACCCGTCACCTGACACAGACAGAGAGAGACAGACAGACAGACAGACAGATAGACAGACAGACAGACAGACAGACAGACAGACAAACAGAGAGAGAGACAGACAGACAGACAGACAGAGAGACAGACAGACAGACAGAGAGACAGACAGACAGACAGACAGACAGACAGACAGAGAGAGAGACAGACAGACAGACAGACAGACAGAGAGAGACAGACAGACAGACAGACAGGCAGAGAGATGGGGTGAGGAGGGAGGGGGGTATGTGTGTGCGTGTGTGTGTGGTGACTGATGGGAGTCTGTCTCACTTCACTTGTCTTTTACGTTGTCTTTTTCCAGTCATGTCAATAAAGCGTCATTTGATTGTGTGCAAGAGAAAGAGGGAGAGAGAGAGGGAGAGAGAGAGATTCGTTCAGACTTGTGACGGCTATGAGTAGCCTGGTTGTCTGTCTATGTTTGTGTCTGTAGTAGTGTCTGTTCTGGTTGTCTGTGTCTGTGTGTTTGTGTGTGTCTCTTTAAAACATAGGTAGGAGATGAGTCCAGTCCAGGATATCCACACCCCTTGATAATTGGTCAATCAACTCCAGCAGTGGCCAATCAACTCCAGCAGTGGCCAATCAACTCCAGCCAATCAACACCAGCCAATCAACACCAGCCAATCATCTCCAAACCAGCCAATCATCAGAGGCCACACCATTCAAAAGACCCTGAAAGAAAACCAGCAGCAGCTGTGTGAGTCCCTCACACAGTTCCCACCATTTTGTAGTATTCCATGCGGGTGGTTTACCTTGTTAGTTCTGTGTTTAGTTGATCTTGTTTAGTGATACTTTGTGTTAGAAACCTTTTGTTATTATTTAGTTGATACTTTGTGTTGTGTATTCTATAGTCACTGTATACTTTAAAGATTTGTTAGTAGTGACTTTTTGATTTATTGTTTTAAAGAACCATCCTCGGGATGTGTTTATTCTTTGTTTTGAGTCATTTGTTTGTAGTTCTAATTCTGTTTTTATCCACACCATAAGACTTTTAAATTGTCTTGGCCAAAATAAATATTTATATTACTTAAAAACTGTAATTTTGTTACTTCTTCTTCTCCCTAGCGAACTAGAACGTAACAAGACTACTCACTTGTGTCACCTCCGTTGTCTCCTCCATCTCCACCTCCACCTGTCTCTACGACTGACACAGACAAAAGAGAGAGAGAGAGAGAAAGTGAACTCATCATCATTATTCTCCTTAAATGTGTGTGGGTGTGGAGGGGTGTGTGGGGTATTAGTGGGTGTGTGTGTGTGGGGTGTGTGAGTATGACTGTCTGTCAGTGTGGCTCACCTGAGCACATGGCCGCATCGCTGGTTATATTACAGCTCTGGGCGTCATCCTGATCAGACACACACCCTGTATAATTATCTGTTAGAGAGAGGGGGGGAGGGAGGGAATGAGAGAGAAGGAAAGAGAGGGGAGAGAGAGAGAGTAAGGGAATGAGAGAGAAGGAAAGAGAGGGGAGAGAGAGAGAGTAAGAGAATGAGAGAGAAGGAGAGGGGAGAGAGAGCAAGGGAATGAGAGAGAAGGAGAGAGAGAGAGAGTATGGGAATGAGAGAGAAGGAGAGAGAGGGGAGAGGGATGGGGGGGAGAGAGGGAATGAGAAAGGAGAGATAGGGGGGGAGAGAGTAAGGGAATGAGAAAGGAGAGATAGGGGGGAGCAAGGGAATGAGAGAGAAGGAGAGAGAGGGGAGAGAGAAAGAGAGAGAGAGTAAGGGAATGAGAGAGAGAGAGCAAGGGAATGAGAGAGAAGGAGAGAGAGGGGAGAGAGAAAGAGAGAGAGAGTAAGGGAATGAGAGAGAAGGAGAGAGCGGGGTGAGAGGGGGGAGACAGAGAGAGCAAGGGAATGAGAGAAGGGAGAGGGAGAGAGAGAGCGGGTGGGTTAGATCATGGCCCACTGAATTATTCAATCACCTGGTGGAGAACTGGCGGGCTTACCTTACCTGAGGGCTCCAATTACTATCAGAGGTCAGTGTGTGTGTGTGTGTGTGTGTATCTCACCGCTGTCACAGTTGGTCCTCCAGACACAGCCGGTCAGGTTGAGGGTGGAGTCTCCAACACAGAGGTCACATGACCTGGCCTGGGAACAGACTAGGAAAGAGACACACCTGTCAATCACTCAGACAGGAAGAGTAATCTAGCTCAGGCCAGGGGCCATTGGCAGTCGTCGTGATAGAAAAACATTTTTTTACTGGAGAAACAGTACAAGAGGGGAAGTAGGAATCTTAGGAGACACAGTATAGGGGGAAGTAGGTGTCTCAGGAAGCACAGACACACACACACATACATACACATACATACATACACACATACACACCTACACACCTACATACATACACACTTACACACACACACACACACACACACACCTACAGACATACACACCTAAACAACTACCTACCACACACACCTACACTCCTACACACCTACACACATACGCACTTACTGCAGGTATCAAATGGACCAGTTGTGACTCAGTCTTTAAGTGGAAATGTTCCAAATTAAATGCTATGTTGATCTGTATATAATAAGCATATATATATACACTGATTGTTGCGTATATATATACGCAACAATCAGTGTAACAGCATCTGCCAGAGATAGACTAAATTGGGAAATGTTGTAACTTGTCTGCCTGCCTGACTGTCTGTCTGTCTGCCCGCCTGCCCACCCGTCCGCCCGCCCGCCTGCCTGCCTGCCTGCCCACCCGCCTGTCTGTCTGTCTGTCTGCTTCCTTCATTTCCTTCTGCATCACTGACCAATGAAAAGACTGGATAGCTTCCCATCATAATGCCTATACATTACTTCTCAAGTCCCCTCAGATCAGATTAGTGAAGGAGACTTGGCAAGGAGGTTAGTGAAGGAGACTTGGCAAGGAGGTTAATGAAGGAGACTTGGCAAGGAGGTTAGTGAAGGAGACAGGGAGGTCAAAGGTGAAGGTATCTTGGCAGGAGGTCCAATTATAAGCACTTCCAGGTCAATGGCAGACTGTTACCAAGCTCTTACCAAACAGACAGACAGACACACACATACACACACGCACGCATACACACACACTTACACTTACACAAATGCACACACACACAGTAACAGACACACACACACACACACACCTACCTGACGTTTGACAGTAGGTGTTTGTCACGACGACTGCGAGGAGCAGCAGTGTAGCACACAGGGTCTTCAGTCCTAACCCTGGCATCCTGCCTACGAGCAACTGACCACTACGCACCACCACGACAGACCCTCTGGTCTGGGGACAGACGCTCCACTGGCCTGGGGCGGGCTGGGGCTGGGGCTGGGGCTGGGGCTGCTGGCGGAGGAGGTATCCAATCTTGATCCAAACGTCTCAATAGGGCTGGAGGCTGGAACCGAGGGTCAAGGGAGTTGTCTTCTGAGCTGGAGAGGAGTAGAGAGGACTAGAGAGGAGTAGAGAGGGGGAGAGAGGAGGATAAAGGAGTAGAGAGGGGGAGGGAGGAGAGGACTGGTCTGACTTTGGGACAGGGACTTCTGTAATATGAACCCTTGACGACCTGGTTACCCCAGCAACCACCAAGCATGACTTTGCCCTCCTGAAATACACACCGCCCAGACAGAGTGACACCTGTTTCATGCACACGCATGCATGCAAGCGCGCACACACACACACTCACACACACACATACATACATGCACACACGCAAGCACACATATACACACACAGAAATGTACATGCACACGTGTGTGTGTGTGTGTGTATGTGAGAGAGAGAGAGAGTTGGAGAGGGTTTGTGTGTGTGTGTGTGTGTGTGTCACGACCACACTCTTCCTCAGTCTTTCTCACCCTGTTCTAAACCAATCACATTCCCTTACTATTATGTTTGTGTTATGCTAATAAATGTAGATCCACACAGGTATACAAACTGAGCTCCGTTTACTGTCAAGTGCCATTCATTCTGACAACACACACACAGGTCGTAAAGCTCTAACAGACGTACAGAACGTGACGTCGTAAAGTGCAACAAAGTGCTGCAATGACATACTGTCGTACATAACATTTCCCCCCCCTTTCCAAAACTCAAACAACTAAAGTAACAGTCAAACAGGAGTAGGGCCTGTAGGCCTATGTGTGAAATGTTGTGACATAGTCCTGGAGGTGTGCAGGGCGAGCCCGTTCCCGCTGTGGCCTATCGACCTCCCCCCTGGGCTGTGACCCTGCGAGGAAGCCAGGGTTAGGTGGAGGAGGGTGAGGAAGAGGAACAGCAGGTAGAGGCTGAGCGGGTGGAGGCCACATAGGCTGCGGCGGAGCCTGGGGCGGCCTAGCTGCCCTTAGCAGTACAGGACTCGAGGCCTTTGAGACAGTTCTATCTGTCCCTGCTGCACCGGCTGCTGGCAGCAGTGTGGCCATGGCAGGCCCAGGAGGACCAGGCACCGTCCGCAGTCGGCTGGCGTGCCAGCGGGATCCGTCGCTCAGCAGGAACGTGGCTGGCCCTAGCTGACGTGTCACCTGAAGGGGATGAGACCAGAAAGATGCCATCTTGTTATTTCGCTGGGGCCTACGGGCCCGAACCCAGTCGGACACCTTGATGGTGGTGCTCTTTACTCCACGTTTCTTGTCGAAGCGTCGCTTCATCTCCCCCTGATGTGTGGCCACTGCTGCTTGAGCAGCATCTCGAGTGCTGCCTGCTGCAGGTGTCACTGCATCCCGGGACCTGAGTCTGTTCAGTGGCAAGTCCATCTCACGGCCAAGCATGAGGGATGCTGGAGAGGTCTCCGTTGTTGCATGCTGACTAGCTCTGTAGTGCAACAGTGTTTGGTTGAGTGCGGCCTGGAATGTGCACCCCTGGAACAGATGTGCTCGGATCCCATTTTTAAGGCTTTGGTTGAAACGTTCCACCCCCCCGTTGGCCTGAGGGTGGAAGTATGCCGTGCGGATGTGCTTGATCCCCTTGGTGCGGAGGAACTCTGCTGAGATGAACTGGGGCCCATTATCTGTGGTGATGGTGAGTGGCAGACCCCATCTAGCAAACAGGCCATCCAGGATGTCAATAATGGTCCGTGTTGTGGCCGTTCCTGCTGGGACCACTTCAGGCCATTTGGAGTGGAGGTCGTATGCCACCACCAGAAAGCGTTGGTGGTGCGTGACCCCTCGGCCATGGATCTCTCCACAGATATCAAGCTGGAGATGCTCCCATGGGCGGGGCGGCCACGGGGTAGGCTGCAGGGGTGTTGAGGCTGGCAACCCACTTTTCCCGCTGAGCAGACATGGTGCACAGTCCTTGACCATTGTTTCGATGTCACGGTCGATGCCTGGCCACCACACCAGGTCGCGGCATCGTTGCTTGACCCTCACTATGCCCAAATGACCTTCGTGCGCCATGGACATGACACGCGCACGCAGGCCACTTGGGACCACAGTGCAGAGGCCCCTGGAGACACAGACGTCCCCCCAGCATGAGAGTTCGTGCCGTACTCTAGCGAACGGGGCCTGATCCTCCGGCACCCGTGATGGCCATCCGGTGCGTATGTAGGTGCGCAGGGTGGATAGCAAAGGGTCCTCTTCCGATTCCCGCTGCAGCTCCTCTAGTGACACTGCTGTCTGCAGGGGCCCATGTAACATCTGGATGAGCTCTGGCTCTGTGTCGTCATCCGGAGAGACAGTAGGGGTGGGGGCCTCGATAGACCGAGAGAGGAGGTCGGCCACTACTTTGTCCCTCCCCGGGGTGAACCTGAGCTGGTAGTCATACTGCCTGAGCCGCTCCCCCCACCTGTGCAAACGGAGAGGCCTGTGCCCACTGCCAGAGGCTGACAGCAGTGTGGTCAGGGCCTGGTGGTCTGTACGGAGGGTGAACCGCCGGCCGTATAGATAGAGGTGCCACCTCTCACATGCCCAGACACAGGCTAGAGCTTCGCGTTCGCCGACTGAATACCTCTGTTCGGTGGGGCTAAGAGCCCTGGAGGCAAAGGCAACTGGCCGCTTGACGCCGTCCTGAACCTGTGAGAGCCCGGCACCCACCGCCCCGGCTGAGGCGTCACAGGTGACGAGGGTAGGGCTGGACGGGTCAAAGTGGGCCAGGATGGGGGTTGTGGTGAGCTGGATCTTCAGCGAGTGGAACGCCCTTGAGCATGCTGCAGTCCACTTCCATGGCTCCTCTTTCTTGAGCAGTTGGCGAAGGGGAGCTGTGGTCTGAGAGTAGTGGGGCAGGAACCGGAGGTAATAAGCTGTCATGCCCAGGAATGAGGCTACGTGGGAAGCAGAGGTGGGCTCCGGAATCCGGTGTATGGCGTCGACATTGGACAGGAGAGGTGTGATGCCCTTTGCTGTGAGGCGAAACCCCACAAAGTCGATGGCGGTAGCGGCGAAGGAGCATTTCTCTGTGTTCAGGGTCAGATTATTGTCCAGGAGGGCTGCAAACACCCTGTGAAGCCGCTCGTTGTGTGTTGGCACATCTGGGGCATGGACCACGATGTCATCCAAGAACACAGCGACCCCAGGGATACCAGCAAGGATGGTGGTCATGACCTTCTGGAAGCAGCTGGGGGCGGAGCTAAGCCCGAAAGGCATTCGGGTGTACCGGCAGCCGAGGGCTCGGAATATCCTCTGACCCTCCGTACCGAGACAGTGACGGAGCAGCGCCATTTTCCGCTTGTCGGAAATTTCTGTGAAGTCCATGGCTTCTAGGTAGACAGTAAAGTCATCCAGCCATCTTACCCACGGAATCGGAGGCTCGCCGGGCAGAGACAAGAAAGGTGCCGGTGGTGGCAAGGTAAATTCAGCCATCTTCGTCGCCAATATTATGTTTGTGTTATGCTAATAAATGTAGATCCACACAGGTATACAAACTGAGCTCCGTTTACTGTCAAGTGCCATTCATTCTGACCACACACACACACAGGTCGTAAATCTCTAACGGATGTACAGAACGTGACGTTGTAAAGTGCAACAAAGTGCTGCAATGACATACTGTCGTACATAACACTTACCTGTTTACCTCTGTGTAACTGAGATAAGATGTCAATGATTTTAGGGGTAGTGGTGCGATTCAAGATGTAAGACAGTAACATTCTTAGGCTTTGGTTCCTGACATTACAGCACAAGACAATGAGGCAATAGGCATTATTCAAGATAAAAAAGTGACAATAGTACAGGACATAACCCTCTGAGCAATAGACGTCTTTTCAACCTCGCGTCTACAATATAAACCAATATAAACCAGCTATATTACGGCTATATTTTCTACTTATCTTAAATGCATGAAAACCGTTATTAAACCCCTCTAAACTGTCAGAATACGTCCCAGACGTCATGTAGTATGAGATTCATATAGTCAAGCATAGTTATCCTAGCAGAAGTGGTGGTTTAAATTGCGTCTAGACGTCACTGTCCTTTAACCCAGATAAATGCGGTCTGTGTCTAAACCTGTTTTAGTCTAGCAGCACGTTGAGTTTAAATGAATACCCTAAACGCCTGTAGATTGTCAAAATATGTACCAGACCGTCATTTAGTCTGAGATTCCATGTAGTCTAGCATAGTTATTCATGCAGAAGAGGTGGTTTAAATTGCGTCTATACATCGCTGTCCTTTAACCCAGATAAATGCGGTCAGTGTCTAAACCTGTTTTAGTCTAGCAGCACGTTGAGTTTAAATGAATACCCTAAACGCCTGTAGATTGTCAAAATATGTACCAGACCGTCATTTAGTCTGAGATTCCATGTAGTCTAGCATAGTTATTCATGCAGAAGAGGTGGTTTAAATTGCGTCTATACATCGCTGTCCTTTAACCCAGATAAATGCGGTCTGTGTCTAAACCTGTTTTAGTATAGCAGCACGTTGAGTTTAAATTAATACCCTAAACGCCTGTAGATTGTCAAAATATGTACCAGACCGTCATTTAGTCTGAGATTCCATGTAGTCTAGCATAGTTATTCATGCAGAAGAGGTGGTTTAAATTGCGTCTATACATCGCTGTCCTTTAACCCAGCTAAATGCGGTCTGTGTCTAAACATATTTTCTACTTATCTTAAATGCATTAAAATTCAGTAGGCTATAACAGGTCAAAACAACTAGACCAATACAAAACTAAAGAACAACCAAAAAAACATATTTTCCCCCAAAATAAAATGTGACAACAATCAATTTCATTAATGGGAGACCCTAATAAAATCATATCCTCAAATAATATCTTAAGAAAGCTTTCTTATCTTTGTTGGTTTATTATGTTTAGTTGAGTGTCTGTTTCAAATATTTTGTCCAACAATAGCCTACTGACTTTACTGAATAAGGCTGTGCCTGTCATGACACATATTGGTCATGAAGTGTTGCCAATGTAATGAATACAATATTGTTAATTTCAATGTTTGTAATTCGTCACTTTCAATGTATAAGAGTGTCATATATATATATACCGGTAGATACATTGAAATCGTAAAATTAAATTAAATAAATGTCCCTCCTGTCATATGACGTCGAGTAAACATGACAAGTGCTTTGCAGCTTCACGGTTCACCCAATGAACAACCTGCATCATCTAATCAAATCAAAATGCCGCTTGGAGCCATGCGTTATGCAACACGATTGGCTGTTTCATATGGAAGTCCCACCCATTTCAGATGTTCTGTCTATTTCATTGGTTGTTCGGCGAGACGTTTAAATTCAAAAATCGACCGGTCGAGTTGAGCAGAGAGACATGGGGCCTCATTCATAAAAAAAGTACTTGAACGTCATCTTTGACTTTCACGTAAGCACATTTTTCTAAACGGACGTAAGCATTATTTATAAAACGGGCTGAGATGGTTTAAAGTTGCGTACGTGCTTCCTTCTATAAATACCAAACGTACTTGGAATTGAACGCAGGTGAATGAGGTTTGTATTAACGCCCTGTGATAGAGGCTCAATTATAGCGGCTGAATGAAGCCAAGTGCTATAATATAATATAATACAGACAGACAATACTGACAATATGATATACAGTCTGTATTATATTATATTATAGCACTTGGCTTCATTCAGCCGCTATTTGAGCCGCTATCACAGGGCGTTAATACTATATTATAGGCAGGGGTGCACATAACTTTTTGGGGCCAGTGCTCAGAGGAGCACCTAGGGATGCTGTTTGGTGCTCCCCGAGCTCGCGAGTCACGACCCGTCCCACAGGATGGATGAAAAAGGGATACATGGATAACTTATATTAGCAAAACGACATTTATTCATAAATAAAGATGAACGAACAAATGATTGTGTGCAAAACAAAATAAACAAATGCAAAATCAAATGACTGCTCTTTAAGCATGAAAGTCTGTCAGACTCCTTTAAACACAATGAAATCAACTGACATCTCTTTAAGCACTGCTCTGTTCTGTAAACACTGAAATCAACTTTTCAACAAAAAGTTACAGCCTAAGCATTTATTTATGCTACAAGCTTAATCGTCATCGTCACTGCTCTCTTGACTGCTGTAAATTATCACTGTCCTCAATTTCAACCATGGTAGAGGATATATTTTTTGTGATCAAATATATATATATTTTTTTATTAAATTTATTTGTTGGGGGGTGCGCAAAAGCGCCCTCATGCGGCTGATCTGCCGCGCAGCATGCATTTTGGCGACGCATGCGCACTGGCGCACCAGTTATGTGCACCCCTGATTATAGGGTAGGCGTGCGTCTGGAAGCGGGAGAGGGCAGTAATACCACGTTCATTGATAAAATGACATAAGGGATGGAAAGGGGGGATGGCAGTTTTAGAAGGGGGATGATTTGGACTGTTTTTATTTCAGGGGGGGTGCCATTCCCCCTCATCCCGACTCAACTCGAAATCCAGTATCATTTAGCGCGTGGCCGGGCAAGGCATAGGCATGTTGAAGAGAGATAGACAGCTCCGGAGGGATATAAAGAAAGACTGAAATACAATCATAAACATTAGTTCCCTTTAAATCTTGAATTTAACCCATTTTCTCGGCTGGTAACAACATCTTTAATTTTATTACGAGTCACTTAAACTTCGCATGAATTACAGTAGGCAACGTTTTTCCAGTGCGGCTCACATGCCTGTAATAACTCCGCATAACCAGTAGGTAATGTGCGTAAGCAAGTTGAATACTCGACGTCGAGCTACGATCGTTTCCACGATCAAATTGACTCACGTTGAAATTGTATAAATCACTACGTTGACGTGGTTTTCTACGTACGACACGGGTAAGATAAAAATTTGATCTAAGCACGTTCTATGAATGAGGCCCAAGGGCAGACAGTTTGAAGAAGTGAAGTGCGCGAGGAGGTTACCTGGTTACCGAAAGATAAATAATTATATAGACTCGACAGTTGAATTTCAGGTAGGTGGTGAAAATGTGATTATCCAGCGCTGACTATCTACCTACGTGGTAGACTAACTGTTTATAGCAAGCGCTCGTTTGTTAGATACGTTTTTGTGCAACTGACTTGTGTTTATGTTCTCCGCACACGCTAGACAACGCAGAACGGGCCCCAGGCAGAACGGGAGTGCTGGCTAAAGAAAGAATAACCCAACCTAAATGTTGTCTCCCTAACTGTTAATAAATACTATTATGTTGTATGTAATGTTCCTATTTCATTGTTAATATTTAATATTTAGGGCCGGTTTCACAGACAAGGCTTAAGCCTAGTCCTGGACTAAATCACACTTTCAATGTAAAATCTCCATTGAAGATGTTTTTTAGTCTAGGATTAGGCTTAAGCCTTGTCTGTGAAACCGGCCCTAAATGTTCTTATTTCCTTATTTATATTTCGTATTTACTATTTCCCTAAATAAATACATGTTCCTATTCATATTTCCTCGTCATAATTTACTTATTACTCATGAAAATTGTATTTGTCTACTTATACTAAGTGTTTAAACGTCTATAACAAAGCTAAATTGATGTGAAATTGGAAATTGAAACGTCTGTTTAAACTGCATTTCAACAGCTATATATAGTCTGCCGTTGAAATGCCTATAGAAACAGTCGTTTCAATTTCACCTCCATTTGGCTTTGTTTTAGCCTAGACGTTTAAACACTGGTGTTTCAATGTCTAGGTTATAATTAAGCTAAATTTAGGCTAAATTGGAAATTGAAACAACGTCTATGTGTGGTATTCTGTAGTGAAGAAGGTAGTTAGGAAAAAGGAGACCGGGAGACGCGCAGCTGCTGTTCACCTCCACGTTTATTCCACTTCTTCTTTACATCAGTAACTGCATACATCACTTCCGTAACTGCATACATCACTAGCATACTAGCGCCCACTGGCGGTATAAACAGGACACAACATTTCCCCCTTTCTTAAAGGAATTACAGTACTCAAAGAATGCAATATTCTGTAGACTGGTGTCAGTACAATTGAAATAAAATGAAAACGAAGGAAATGAAAATGAATGAATCAGCAGAATGAATAACAACAATAAACACTTTATGACAGTGAAACATGAAATGAACATTCACTTTTGTCATTGCATTGTAGGACCTTTTTGTACTAAGTTAGAACCGTGTTCTTATCCTACCCTTTTAGTACGTTTTCTACGGCACAAAGTCTACCAGCCACCTAGGTGGGTTTCTGACTCTAAGGTTCCTTCTTGGACCTGGTTCATTAAACACATTCTCTGTCTCGGGCACCATGAACTCCTCTAGCTCAATCTCCTTTTCACCACTGGTGCCAGACAGAGCATCCTTGGGGAAGCGTGTAAGCTTGGATGCATTCCATTTTCGACCATCACTGAGCAGGTATGTATTCTGTCCTGCTTTACTAACTACTGTCAGCGGTTCTGTGAATCTTGATGATCCCTTTTTTACATGCTCCGGTCTGCGGACACGTACGGTGTCATTCACTTGGAACATGGGCACTTTCGCTCCCCTCATTCTGTCTGTGTACTCCTTACTCTCCTGTTGCTTGCGTCTCACTGTCTCCTGCACTTTCTCATGTGACTTAATTTGGTGTGAGACAGGGAGGACATTTAGTTTTGTACGCATCTTTCTGTTCCTCAGCAACTCAAAGGAAGTAGCTCCTGTAGTAGCATGCGGCGTAGCGCGATAGTTCAGTAAGAACTCTGTTACTGCATGTTTCCATGGCTTGTGCATTCTCTCAGCCGTCTGAATACACTCTTTGAGAACTCGATTAAATCTCTCAATAGCCCCGTTGGCTCTTGGATAATAAACACTGGAACGCAGGTGCTTTATCTCTCTCTCTCCCAGAAAGCTTGCAAAAGCATGGGAGGTAAACTGACATCCGTTGTCAGAGACCAGGAAGGAAGGGTTACCTTCACGACTAAACATTGTAGTCAAGAAGCTAATAACCGCCTCTGTAGTTACAGTAGAGACAAACGCCACCTCTGGCCACTTACTGTAATAGTCTGTGAGTGTAATAGCATAACGGCAGTCCCATGTCGCACAGTCAAAGGGACCAACAATGTCAATGGCCACCTTCTCCCATGGTCCACCTGGCAGTTCCACTGGGGTAAGTGGTGCAGGCGCAGTTTTGGCTGTTTTGTCATTGTATTGACAGGGTACACATGAGCCTACTAATGTCTGGACACATCTGTCCATTTGCGGCCACCAATATAGCTCTCGTAGTCTCTGTTTAGTACGCACTATTCCCTGATGCGCTTCATGAGCTAAGTTTACCACTTTAGACCGTAGTGTAATAGGAACAACCACACGGTCGGGGCCTCTCATGACAAGTAGTTCATCCACAGCCAGTTCATCTCTCACTCTAAAATATGGAGCAAGTTCCTTTGTCACATTCTTACTGCATTTTGGCCAACCTTTCTGTATCTGCTGTCTCAGTTGAGTCAGTTCAGGACAGGCCTCACAGGCAGCAGTGAACTGATATGGCATGTGAGGAACCTGTGAACACAGTAGCCACCATGTCTGGCTCCTCCTCCACCTCTCCTGTCGAAGGCAGAGGGAGTCTGGACAAGCAGTCAGCATTCACATTACGTTTCCCTGGATGGTAAGTGACATCATAAGTAAAGCATAGTAGACGTGCAGACCATCTCGCTATTCTCAGACCTGCGCGACCCGTACCCCTGGAAGTGAGTAGGGTTGTCAACGCTTGGTGGTCTGTGCGTAGGACAAAACGATGTCCCCACAGGTAGGTTCTCCACCTTTCCACCGCCCAAACGCATGCCAGCGCCTCACGCTCGACGGTAGAGTACTTTCTCTCTGCAGGAGAAAGTGTCCTGGACGCAAAAGCTATGGTTCTCTCTGTATTGTCTGGGTGAATCTGGCTCATTACAGCCCCCAATCCATAGTTAGAAGCATCGGTAGTGACATAAGTCGGTAACTCAGGATCATATAATGCTAAGGTAGGACTCTCAGTAATCAGTCTCTTAACCTCAGTAAAACTGGACTCTGCCTCCGCTGTCCATTCAAACTTAGTGTCAGTAGATTCCCTGAGTGTAGCACGTAGCGGTTCCACCACAGTAGAGAAGTCTGGTATGAATTTACTGTACCACGATGCAAGTCCTAGGAAGGACCGCAGGGAGGATGTGTCGTGCGGGGCAGGCGCGTTCGCCACAGCACTGATCCCGTCTTGGTCAGGATGAAGACCATCTTTGGACACAGTGTGGCCCAGGAAGCGCAGAGCTTTCTGGTTGAACTTACACTTGTGCATGTTCAGTTTAAGTCCCACTTCATTTAGAGCATGTAGCACTCTCCGTAGGCTGACATCGTGATCCTGCTGTGTGACGCCGTAGCAAATCACATCATCCAGGTAGGCCTGTACGCCTGGCAGGCCTGTCAGTACAGTCGACATCATTTTCTGAAAAGCTGAAGGAGCAGAAGTGAGGCCAAATGGCACTCGGCAGAAACGAAAGAGACCCTCATGCGTGATAAACGCAGTTAAATCACGGCTATCTGGATGCAATGGCAACTGGTGATAAGCAGAGGCTAAGTCTATAGTAGAAAAGACTGTGGCTCCACGGAGCTCAGCGAACAGTTCATCCATGTGCGGTAAGGGATGACAGTCACTGATGATTGCCTTATTAGGTTCTCTGAGGTCAACACACAGGCGAGGCTTTCCTCCCCCCTTTCTCTGGGTCACAACTATAGGGGAAACCCATGGAGATGCGTCTATACGTTCTATAACGATATCAAGATAGTTAGGGCGGATTTCCTGGAGCAATACAGCATTGATACGGACATCGCCAGGCTACCGGGAGAGCCCTGGTTCATAGTCCCCTCCCTGAGGCGGAGACGCCGGCGGCGGGATCGTAGGAAAAAGCGAGGCCTTAGGGGAGGCTTGCTAGCAAGATTGAGACGCAGCCCAAACAAGCCAGCTATTCCTTGTGATTTTATGCATCTATGCTTTTTCCAAAATGTGTTTCTTTTTCCTTTCCTAAACACCAGGGGAGCCTCCCCTCCTAAATTTCGTTGTTTGGTACCTGTACTGTAACAATGACAAATAAAGTCTATCTATCTATCTATAACGCCTTTTTCCTGTAGATCTGCGAGCTCATCGGTCACAGCCTGCCTCACTGAGAACGGAAGCCTCCTCAGTTTCTGCTGTACTGGCACAGCATCTGGTTTAACCTGTATTTTGTGCATAAAACCTTTTGCACACCCTAACTCCTGTACTAGAACCTCTGGTTCGGTCTGTGGAGTGGTACTCTGTACAGTAGGTGCTCGGAGCACAGTAGGAGAGCTAGCAGGGCTAACAGTAATAATTGTGTTACCCTCAATGCACATCTGCAATGCTACAAATAAATCTAGTCCCAGCAATGCATTTCCTGATTCAACCACTATCAATGAACCTGTAACTGAATGTCCATTATGAACAACTGTAGCATGCATGCAACCTTTAACAGGAATTTTCTCTCTGGAGTAAGTAAGCAGATTCACTGTACGCTCAGCAAGGACACATGTATGGAAAAGTGTCTGGTAAGTACTCTCTGGAATAATAGAAACAGATGAGCCTGTATCCACTATCAGCTCAACATCATGGGAATGATAATTTGCATCAACTCGTACAGTACACATAATTTTATCATTCACGACGGCCCCCTGCATGTAAAGCACAGTAACGTCATTCACCACTACCTCACGCACCTCTTTTTGAGCCGATCTACACACCTTGGAAAAATGTCCAACTTTTCTGCATGTATTGCAAGTCACCTTAACCGCCGGGCATGTAGGCTTGTTAGCTAAGTGTCCTGTGGATCCGCATCGGAAGCAGGCGCGCTGATTCCCAGTTGTAGCTGGCTGGCTGTGGACCGTGGCAGGTGCAGTCGTCGTCGGAGCTTTCTTCTTGCCCTTGTCGAACCTCCTCCTCGTCGGCTGTTTCTCGATGGCTCTCACCGAAGCTGTAGCTCCAGAGAGAATGTTGGAGTTCCGTAGTCCAGCCTCGATTTGTAAGGCCATTGAAGTAGCTTTGTCCAGAGACAAGTCCGATTCAAGCAAAAGTCTGTCTCGTATGCGTGTATTAGCAACACGCTCAATCAGTTGATCACGAATCATTTGTTCCTCCATGACGCCAAATTCACAAGCTGCAGCTAGCTCGCGTAATGAAGCAAGGAACTGATTAACCGTCTCGTCAGGACCCTGAGCTCTCTGTCGAAATTTGTGACGTTCAGCAATCACATTCACCTTAGGAACAAAGTACTTTTTCAGTCCATCCACGGCAGAAGTGTAGGTAACACCCGTATCCTTTAGAGTGTAGAACAGTCTTTGTCCTTCGGTCCCAAGTGCATGGAGAAGAACCGCGCGCTTTCTTTCCTCAGGCCATTTTTCTCCGGTAGCATCAATAACGAGCATGTAATTTTCAAACATTCTCAACCAAGTAGGAAAAGAAATAGCAGGTTCGCCTGGCACAGGCATGAACGGTGTAGGTAAGGGTACGGAAATAGCCATCCTCGTCGCCAAAAATGTGGTATTCTGTAGTGAAGAAGGTAGTTAGGAAAAAGGAGACCGGGAGACGCGCAGCTGCTGTTCACCTCCACGTTTATTCCACTTCTTCTTTACATCAGTAACTGCATACATCACTTCCGTAACTGCATACATCACTAGCATACTAGCGCCCACTGGCGGTATAAACAGGACACAACACTATGTTTAGACGTTGAAATGCCGTTGAAACATAGAAAGGGAAACAACGTCTATGTTTCAACGGCATTTCAACGTCTAAACATAGACGTTTTTTAAATATCCAAAATGGCCGATATTTAGCCTCGATTTGGCCTAGACGTCTACGGGCCATTTAGACGTTGTTTAGACGTCTAATCAACGTAAAATTGCTCACTGGGAAGTGACAAATAAGACAGGATACAACTAGTAATAAAATAGATAGTTCAAGTAAGTATCCTAAGATGGATTTTATAATATGTACAGTATCTGTTATCTCTTGTCCGTTATTTATTATGTCTTATTCGCCAATTTTGTAAACTTGTATCTGTACTGGGGCCTCATTTATAGAAAGTACTCAGATCAAATGTTGATGTTACCCGTGTCGTACGTAGAAAACCACGTCAACGTAGTGATTTATACAATTTCAACGTGAGTCAATTTGACCGTGGAAACGATCGTAGCTCTACCTCGAGTATTGACCTTGCGTACGCCCATTACCTACTGGTTATGCGGAGTTATTACAGGCATGTGAGCCGCACTGCCTAGTGTAATTCATGCAAGTGGCTCGTAATAAAATTAACGATGTTGTTATCAGCCGAGGAAATGAGTTTAATTCAAGATTTAAAAGGAACTGATGTTTCTGATTGTATTTAAGTCTTCCTTTATATCCCTCCGTAGCTGTCTATCTCCCCTTCAACATGCCTAGTGCGTTCCACAACGGACCTTGCCCGGCCAAGCTCTAAATTATACTGGATTTTCTCCGGTGTCAGGGAGTGAGCAGCCATATAAGAATAAGACCACCTGATAAGAATAAGACCATTATATTATTACAGTATAAGTAGCACTCGAGTTGAGGGGGGATGGCATCCCCCCTGAAATAAAAACAGTCAAAATCGCCCCCCTCTTTCCATACTTAATGTCATTTTATCAATGAACGTGGTATTACTGCTATTTCAAGGTGCGAGGGGGCACGCACACATGCAATGACAGTTACTGAAACTGAAGTCACTGGCGAGGGGATGCTAAAATTGTCCTCTTATGATAAAAGACCCCTGGGGCCTCATTCATAAAGAAGTACTTGAACGTCATCTTTGACTTTCACGTAAGCACCGTTTTCTAAACGGACGTAAGCATTATTTATAAAACGGGCTGAGATGGTTTAAAGTTGTGTAACGGAGTAGAAAAGGGCAAGTTCAATTATAACTAAAATAGGTATAAACTGCGCCTTCTAAGGGTTTAATGACGTGGTATATCCGGGGTGTGTCCGTGACCCGGATGCTGTGTCCGTGACCCGGATGCTGTGTAAATATAGCTGAACAGTGCATTTGCACGGGACGTAACGTGATCTCCCTCAGTGCATTCTTAACCACTGAGACGGTAAGGTCATGTTTTCTGCAGGGTCTGAGATCGCATATAATTTAAGAGATTATTAATGTACCTATGTTTTATTTGAATGTTTGATGATTAAGATAGCTGTTTTGAGTTTCCCCATGTATTGTATTTTACTTGGAACATATCATAGCATTGGTAAAATGAGTTTTCTGTTGTTAGCATTGATGACGCTAATGTGACTGTTCGTGTGTAATATCATTTTAGAAATTAGACCAATGACCCTGCACGTTCCGTTGATGAAGCAGAAATTGATGCACTGTTGTTCTGCAGGTAATATTATTATTGTTGTGTTATTATATGTCTGTTGTTCTGTTAGTAGACTGTATTGTATGAGGTTGGGTTTTCCACCTCGCTAGTTTGCACCACGCTCGCGGCTTACCTAGCAGTCAGGTGGCGGCCATGTTTGCACGTGGTGCGCATGCGTATCCCAAGTGCGCTGTGTCTTTCCATGAATTTGGATGTTCATGATTTCTTGTTGTTATTGTCAAATGGAGGCCACTATACGATCACACAAGTGAAGATGTATGTAGTTTACACATTTTGTATTTTTGTTTTATATTATTGTTATAATTTGTGTAGTGTGAGTGACTACTATATGTCTGAGTGCATTCTTAACCACTGAGACGAAATTAGACCAATGACCCTGCACGTTCCGTTGATGAAGCAGAAATTGATGCACTGTTGTTCTGCAGAATAAATGAACGTGAGCCATCCAGCTGAGAGTGATTCATGAAAAGATACACCCCGTCACATTGGTGCCGTGACCTGTGGACCTGAAGTCAACTCTTCACCTTGACCCGGGACCACTCTTCTGGATCACTCTGCTGGACCGCTCCTGCGTGCTGTCTGGTGGGCAGCGTATGGTTTCAACTCAGTTCATTCGGTGATGTTATGCACAAATGGATTGTTGAATTAATGAATGTGATCTGTGATTTATTTTAGTTTTATTGCTGTTTTGGTGACATTTTTCTTTACTGGTCTTTTATCTGATTAGTCTGTATAGTACTGTTTTCTTGAATTGTATTTCAACATGAGCCACAGACCAGGATGTTTCAGTACGCCACTAAGCAGTAGCATTGGGAGGGGTAGAGCGATCCTCCTCAGTGGAGGTAGGGGGATTCCAGTGTTGAGTTATGATAGTCCTGTTCAGGGGGGTGATGTTCATGTTGTGGGTAGTCAGGATGCTGCTGGGGCCCTTTCAGTTAGTGGGGACACAGTTCCTTCTCAGAGCCACGACATTGATCATGCACCGAGCACACGGGTCAGTGATGCCCCATCCCCAATCTCTGCTTTCCAGTTACCTAATGTAGTGAGCCAGATGAGTGACATAATTAGAGATGTTGGTCTACAGCTGGCAGATAGCATACTTGCACGCCTTGACTCAACGCTACCCCCTCTTAGCTACCTCAATGCTACTCCTCTTAGCACTGCGCATGCACAGACCACGCCCACTGATACATCCACCCAGAGTCTAGACCTGTCCCAAGTCCAGTTGGTACCTCACAGGAGGGTGAAGGAGCCTCCAACGTTCAGAGGGGATGATAAGGACGCAGTGAATGTGCGTGAGTGGGAAGACATAATGAGGAGTTATGTGAAAAAGGCGAACATCAGAGCAGATCAGCAGGCGGAAGAAATATTCACCCATCTCAGGGGCAGGGCTAAGGATGTAGTGAAGTATGGGACGAGGAGCAGTGGCATTAATGTCGCTGAAAACCCAGAGGCCATCTATGGTCTTCTACGTAAGCATTTTGCTGCTGTTCCCTGTTCACCTATCCCCCTAGCCGACTTCTACACCACGCTGCCGAAGAGTGGAGAGGAAGCGTATGACTACTGGCTACGCCTCAATCAAGCTGCAGATGTTGCCACTGATCGCCTCAAAGAACAAGGTAAAACACTTGAGTGCCCTCTCCTGGAGGTGACACGTATGTTCATCAGGAACTGTCCATCCAAAGAGCTTGCCATGACTTTCAGATCAAAGACGATCGATAAGTGGACTGCTGTAGAGGTCCAAGATGTACTTGACGAGTTCCACACTCAGGTGTGCTCGAACGGTGTTGCCGCAGCCGTGAGTAAAAGGCCCAGTGAGGGTGTGCTAGTGAACAGAGTTGAGATGTCAGGCACTGATATGTGTTCACCTGAAAAGCAGGATACTCGCCCAGACAAGGGGGCAGAGGCCTTTGAACGTATCATCTCAATGCTAGAGAAAGTCCTAGTGGAGAAGTCTGCTCCTGCTAAGGACATGTCAAACAAGCAGTATAGACCCAGCCCCCCCAGGATTGAGGGTCTGAATAACCTGCCGTGTGCTGTGTGTGGCGACGCTAGACACTCTGCTTGGACTCACTGCCGTGACCAGAGGCTCTGCTTCCAGTGCCATTCGCCTGGACACCCCAGATCCAAGTGTCTGATGCAGGGGCGTGCCCAGTCGGCGCAGCAGGGAAACTTATAGATCTGCATTCAAGGGAGGACTGTGCAGATCCTGTTGATATCTCTCCCAATGATGAAATGGCTGATTGTGAGTCAACATACAAGTCATTCATCTCCAGAGCGCCTTCGAACAAAACAGTAGTATTTCAAGGTCTACACCGAGTCCAAAGGTCTGATAGTTTATTCTACACCACTGTCTCCGCTGCAGATGTCTCTCTTAGAGCGATGATAGACAGTGGTTCTATGGCATGCACGCTTAGCGAGGCTGCGGAGGCGCGTCTCTTGCAGCGTAACCCTGATCTGAGAGGATGCCCCGCTGATGATGTCATTATCATAGGATGTGGTGGTCACCGAGTTGTACCTAAGGCAATATACAATGTCGATGTGGTGGTGTATGACTGCAAGATGGTCATCCCAATGCTTGTGGTGCCTGGACAGACCGATGACATGATACTAGGCAGTAATGCCATCAAGAAAATCCTAGAGTTGATGAGGAAGACTGACAGCTATTGGCGGCTGATATCTGAACATGGTGGTGGCAGTGATGGGGACTGTCATCACTTCTTCTCTCTCCTTTCCAATACAGAGAGATGGAGGGGTGAGACAGTGCCTGAGAAGGTTGGCACACTGAAGCTACAACAGTGTGTGGTGCTACAGCCAAATAGTGAGCATCTTGTATGGGGCAGACTCCCTGTGTCGGCACCTATATCAGAGGGCAGTACGGTGGTTGTGGAACCAACTCAGTCCAGATGCAGACCGAATAAAGTTCTGGTTGGCAGAGTTGTTACGCCGATGTGGGGCGACCGATGGCTGCCTATGAAGGTTGTGAATCCCACCGGTGAGCCGGTAGTGCTGAAGCGAAACACCAAATTGGCGGACGTGTTCCCCTGCATTGCCGCTGAAGATCTGTCCCCGCCCGACCACATTCAGTCTTCCCCACAATCCGTGACTGGTGAGTCTGTAGCAAGGCCCAAAGAAGACATCAGAAAGGCACTGGAGGAACTTGGTCTACGCGACCTAGACTTGGACGCGTGTGAAGTCTCTGACCTGTGGAGAGAGAAGCTTTGTCGGCTTGTTGTGAAATACGAGTCAAGATACATCTGGTGGACGAGAGGCCATTTCGCCTGCCCTACCGCAGAGTGCCACCGAACCACTACGAGAAGCTGAGGTCTGCCATCAACGACATGGAGGAGAAGGGCATAATTCGTAAGTCCAACAGCGAATATGCCTCGCCCTTGGTTCTTGTGTGGAAGAAGGATGGAGGATTGCGCATCTGTACGGACTTCAGATGGCTTAATGCGAGGACAACGAAAGACGCACATCCGCTGCCTCATCAGGCTGACGCGCTGGCTGCACTAGGTGGTAATGCCTACTTCTCCACAATGGACCTTACCTCTGGTTTCTACAACGTGCCTTTACATGAGGACCACAAGAAATACACTGCGTTCTCCTCTCCCTTTGGCCTGCATGAATATAACCGGATGCCTCAAGGGTTTTCCAACAGCCCGGCTACATTCATGCGGATGATGCTCTCGATCTTTGGGGATCAGAATTTCACCAGTCTATTGTGCTACCTAGACGATGTTATGGTCTTCGCTCCTACAGAACAGTTGGCACTCGAGCGTCTAGAGATGGTTTTCTCTCGTTTGAAGTACAACAATCTCAAATTGGCTCCAAAGAAGTGCTATCTTCTGCGGAAATCAGTACGGTTTCTCGGCCATATCATCAATGAGTCAGGAGTGCAGACGGACCCTGGGAAGGTTGAAGCCATTAGCCAAGTACAGGTATCCGATCTGATGGACAGTGATGGGGTGTCTCCTTCACAGAAGAAGATTAGGTCCTTCTTGGGCATGATGCTTTACTATCAGCACTTCATTGAAGATTGTTCCTCTAAGGCCAGACCCCTATTCAAGCTTCTCTCTGGACAGAACGCTGGAGAAAAGGCACGCAGAGGGAGAAAACCAGTGAAGAAATGTCACAATCTTGTAAAGCTCAAACCAGCTGACTGGACGCCCGAGTGTAGGGATGCTTTCGAGACATTGAAGCGCGATCTCCTGCATTCTGTAACCCTGGCCCATCCTGATTTCGCAAAGCCATTTATCCTAGCAGTGGATGCTTCATTCGATGGGATTGGCGCCGTCATCTCTCAGCTCCAGCCTGGTGATAAAGTTGCAAGACCAGTTGCCTTCGCTAGTAGGACGCTGTCACATGCTCAGTTGAACTATCCAGCTCACCAACTTGAGTTCCTGGCATTGAAGTGGGCTGTATGCGAGAAGTTTTCCCACTGGCTGAAGGGAGTGCATTTCACAGCGTGGTCGGATAACAACCCCTTGACCTACATCCTAACGAAGCCCAAGTTAGATGCATGCGAACAGAGGTGGGTGGCCAAACTTGCTGCATATGATTTCGATCTGAATTATATCCCAGGGCCTAGGAACATAGTCGCTGATGCGCTGAGCCGTGAGCCATTTGTTAAGTCCTGTGTGAGTCATCGCCTGGTGAGGGAGCCTTACCTGTCCTTGCTGGATCAGGTGAATGGAGTAGTGGCTGGTACGGTGCAGGACGCTTTCCGGCTGACTACCAACTGTCAAGGTGTTCAGCACACTGATGTCGACACAGATGAGGTCCTGAGTCCTGAGTCTTCTGGAGGTGCCATTAGTGCTGAGGAGGTGTCTGCTGTCATGGACGTCCATCGTACTGGGGGTGTTTCTCAGCTGCCCTACATTAATCCGGAGTATTTGCAATTGCCCGAGGAAGACCCTTCCATCGCCATCCCACAGAGTCAATTACACAATCTCCAGCAACAAGATGCTGTAGTGAGCAGGGTTCTCTTTTATATGCAGCGACATAGGAAACCAAATGCACACGAGAGAACAGCTGAGTCTAGCTGTGTGCTCAGGCTGTTGAAACACTGGAAGAAGTTGAGAGTGCGTAGTGGACTCCTCTACCGTGTGAAGAGAGACCGCATCAGGGACAAGAGGATCTTTCAGTTCGTCACTCCAGAAGCTCTGAAGCGACAAGTCTTGCATGGAGTCCACGATGCTGCTGGCCACCAGGGTCGCTCAAGATCATCCTCTCTGGCCAGTGAACGATTCTTCTGGACAGGCATGCAGAGGGATGTTGAGAATCACGTGAAGCACTGTCAGAGATGTATTTTGGGGAAGACTCCTGAACCACACGCCCGAGCACCTCTTGAGAGCATCCGCACTTCAGCTCCTATGGACTTAGTGTGCATCGATTTTTGGACCGCAGAGCAGAGCGACAAGAAGACCATTGATGTTCTTGTTGTTACGGACCATTTTTCTAAAGTAGCTCTTGCCTTCCCCTGTCGGAACCAGACTGCGAAACAAGTTGCCCGCTGTCTATGGGACAAGTTTTTTTGCATATATGGGTTCCCCAAAAGAATCCATTCGGATCAGGGAGCTAACTTTGAGAGTCGGCTTCTAAAAGATCTACTAGAGATGGCAGGTGTGCATAAGTCCCATACGACTCCGTACCACCCCATGGGCAACGGCGTCACAGAGAGGTTCAACAGGACCCTCGGGGGCATGATAAGGGCCCTCCCTCCACTGAGCAAGTCCAGGTGGCCACAGATGCTCCAGACACTGACCTTCTGCTACAACTCCACTGTGCATGAGACCACGGGCTTCGCGCCATTCTACCTGATGTTCGGACGGGTCCCACGGCTGCCCGTGGATGTCATGTTTCATCATGTGCTGGAGGATGATGCCGTTGTCAGTCGTCATGAGTTTGTGCAACATCTGAGGAGAGATCTTTCTGAAGCAGCACAGATCGCTCAAAGGAATGCCATCAGGGAACAAGATCGTCACGCCAAACTATACAACCGGAAGGTCAGAGGACTGCCGTTGGGTGTTGGTGACAAAGTGCTACTTGCCAATCGAGGTGAGAGAGGGAAGAGGAAGATCGCAGACCGGTGGGAATCAACTCCTTTCGATGTGGTGTCTGTGAGATCGGACATCAACGTGTACAGGATCAGAGATGTTGTCACGAATAGAGAGAAGGTTGTACACAGGAACATGCTGCTTCCGGTTGACTTCTTGACAGTTCCGGAACAAGATGGGAACCCGGCATCCCTAGAGGAGTCGCAGTCTATAGCTTCCTGTGCCAGTGTTCAGGGCTCTGTCACCTCTGATGTTGAAGAGGCCTCTCGGTTGCGCACCAGGGACTGGGTCTTGGAGTCGCCTGAGCACGCGGGGGCAGAGAGCATCCATGAGGAAGAAGTCAACGGAGGGACTATGCCCGTGCCGAGTGCCTCGAAGGAAGACCGACCAGATGAGTTGCTGGATAGTGTTCCTGATGACTCTGTACCTGACTGCCACACTGATTATCCCCCTGACACAGTATGTGACACAGTACACTCACCTGAAGCTAGATGTGATGCCCATGGTGACCTTCCAATTCTAGTTGAGGTTGAGCCGGAGTTGGTAGTTTGCACACGTTCACAGAGTGCTCAAGTTCCATCAGTTGTCACGAGATGTGGGAGGAGTGTTAGGAACCCAAATAGGCTTATTTGTGAGATGTCAGGGCAGATGCTTAAAGGGAGTACTGAGCCTTTCATAAGTTCTGCATTTAGTTTCATTGCGGCGTCTATGTAGGGGCGTAGTGCATCCAGTTTTTTTTTCTTTATTTATTTTGCTTCCGGTCTGAGTCGTGACCTAGAGTCATGAGTTCCTCTTGGAAGGGCAAAGTTATGTACAACTGTGGGATGTAGATGGCATCTCTTTCTCCTCTGTGATAAGTACGGGTTTTGGTACCAATCTGTCCTTACACACTTCTTATGGAAGAATTTATAATGTTGAGTTTTGGTACATCAGTGCTCGAGATCCACGTTGTTTTTTTGTTTTGTCATTTGTTTGTTTTTTCGCTCCTGTGTTTTTTTTTTACTGTCCTCCGGTTTTCATGCTGTTGCCCCATTTTAGTATAATTTAAGGGGGGTGTATGTAACGGAGTAGAAAAGGGCAAGTTCAATTATAACTAAAATAGGTATAAACTGCGCCTTCTAAGGGTTTAATGACGTGGTATATCCGGGGTGTGTCCGTGACCCGGATGCTGTGTCCGTGACCCGGATGCTGTGTAAATATAGCTGGACAGTGCATTTGCACGGGACGTAACGTGATCTCCCTCAGTGCATTCTTAACCACTGAGACGGTAAGGTCATGTTTTCTGCAGGGTCTGAGATCGCATATAATTTAAGAGATTATTAATGTACCTATGTTTTATTTGAATGTTTGATGATTAAGATAGCTGTTTTGAGTTTCCCCATGTATTGTATTTTACTTGGAACATATCATAGCATTGGTAAAATGAGTTTTCTGTTGTTAGCATTGATGACGCTAATGTGACTGTTCGTGTGTAATATCATTTTAGAAATTAGACCAATGACCCTGCACGTTCCGTTGATGAAGCAGAAATTGATGCACTGTTGTTCTGCAGGTAATATTATTATTGTTGTGTTATTATATGTCTGTTGTTCTGTTAGTAGACTGTATTGTATGAGGTTGGGTTTTCCACCTCGCTAGTTTGCACCACGCTCGCGGCTTACCTAGCAGTCAGGTGGCGGCCATGTTTGCACGTGGTGCGCATGCGTATCCCAAGTGCGTTGTGTCTTTCCATGCATTTGGATGTTCATGATTTCTTGTTGTTATTGTCAAATGGAGACCACTATACGATCACACAAGTGAAGATGTATGTAGTTTACACATTTTGTATTTTTGTTTTATATTATTGTTATAATTTGTGTAGTGTGAGTGACTACTATATGTCTGAGTGCATTCTTAACCACTGAGACGAAATTAGATCAATGACCCTGCACGTTCCGTTGATGAAGCAGAAATTGATGCACTGTTGTTCTGCAGAATAAATGAACGTGAGCCATCCAGCTGAGAGTGATTCATGAAAAGATACACCCCGTCACAGTTGCGTACGTGCTTCCTTCTATAAATACCAACGCAGGTAAAAATGAACGCAGGTGAATGAGGTTTGTATTAACACCCTGTGATAGAGGCTGAATTATAGCGGCTGAATTAAGACAAGTGCTATAATATAGGGTAGGCGTTCGTCTGGAAGTGGGAGAGGGCAGAGAAGGGTGGCTTCTCTGTAAGTTGCATTTGTAACGTTTGATCCTGACAACTAACCAGGCACACAGGCACATGCTTATACTCTACTCAAGTTGTAAAAGAAAATCAGGGGAGGTGGTGGATTTTATAAGAGGACAATTTTAGCATCCCCTCGCCAGTGACTTCAGTGTCAGTAACTGTCATTGCATGTGTGCGTGCCCCCCTCGCACCTTGAAATAGCAGTAATACCACATTCATTGATAAAATGACATTAAGTATGGAAAGAGGGGGGTGATTTTGACTGTTTTTATTTCAGGGGGGATGCCATCCCCCCTCAACTCGAGTGCTGCTTATACTGTAATAATATAATGGTCTTATTCTTATCAGGTGGTCTTATTCTTATATGGCTGCTCACTCCCTGACACCGAAGAAAATCCAGTATAATTTAGAGCTTGGCCGGGCAAGGTCCGTTGTGGAACGCACTAGGCATGTTGAAGGGGAGATAGACAGCTGGGATATAAAGGAAGACTGAAATACAATCAGAAACATCAGTTCCTTTTAAATCTTGAATTAAACTCATTTTCTCGGCTGAAAACAACATCGTTAATTTTATTACGAGCCACTTGCATGAATTACACTAGGCAGTGCGGCTCACATGCCTGTAATAACTCCGCATAACCAGTAGGTAATGTGCGTAAGCAAGTTGAATACTCGACGTCGAGCTACGATATCGTTTCCACGATCAAATTGACTCACGTTGAAATTGTATAAATCACTACGTTGACGTGGTTTTCTACGTACGACACGGGTAAGATCAACATTTGATCTAAGCACCCGTTATGAATGAGGCCCCTGATGTTTATGATTGTATTTCAGTCTTTCTTCATATCCCTCCGGAGCTGTCTATCTCCCCTTCAACATGCCTAGTGCGTTCTATATTGTGGAGCTCCGCCCCATAGGGGAGCTCTGCTCCTATTGGTTTACCCGCTACCTAAAGTAGCCAATGACTGAATTTTTCAATGTCTGCGCCCGCCCTGGGGTGCTATATAAAGGGGCGTCCTTCGCACCCTCATTCTCCCAAAAAGTTCAGCACGGGTTGAATCTGAAGACTGAGAAGGACGACTACTAGACTGGAGGACCCGCCAGCCTTTCCCTTCGAGATGGATCGTCCGCCGCCGCCGATAAAGAAGTTTTTCCGGGACTCCTGCCGCTGCCGCTCACTAGCAGCGGAGGACCTGACACGACTACTGCCACGTCTGCCTCGGCCCCGAACATGCCGAGGCGGCGTTGGTCGCCTCCCCCAGCTGCCTCCCCTGCTCTCTCCTTTCCGTCGAGGACAGGAGTAGGAGGATGGCCTGGTTCAAGGAGAGCGTTCCCCTGAAGGGCGCTATCTCGGAGATGCTATCCGACTCGGATAACTCTGCCGATGATACGTCCGGACAGGCCCCAGAGCGGCGTTCTGGGCGGGCGACTCCCCGAGTAGGGATGGTCCCGCCCGCTCAGCCAGCCCTGATACCAAACCGCCCTCAGCCAGCTGTGTGGTCGGCGTCGGTGTCAGGGTCAGAGAGCTCTGATGAGGGCGAGCGGCAGGTAGAGGCTCACGAGCTCCCCGCCATCGCCCCCCCATCACTCCTCCACGACTTCCAGGGCCTCCTGGAAGCTGCGGCGGATGTGTTGGGGATCCCCCGTCCTGCCTCCCCTCCCCCAACGACGGAGTCCTTCTGGGAGAAGGAATTGTTTTACGGGGGGAGGGCGAAACGACAGGACCAACCTCCTAACGCTGTCCTCCCAGGCTTGGATAAGTTTGTGGAGGACACGTGGAGGGAACCACTCACAAGCAGGGCGCCGGTAAAGGCGTTCCTGCCCTTTACTAGAGTGGAGGGACTCGCGGAGGGGATGACCAATTGCTCCCCACCGCTCGAACCAGCGCTGGCGGCCTACTTGGTGCTGGGGTCCAGCGCTTGGTCGGTGCCCAAGAAACCCACGCTGCCTAACCAGCGTGACAAATTTAACGCCGCCCTGGTGGACAGGAGCTACGCTCTCGGTGCCCAGGCGGCAGCGGCGGCAAATAACATCGCCATGTTTACCGCTGCCATTGCGAAACTCACCGCAGACCGACCCGACGGTCTGTCTGCGGCGGAGACGGAGCTCCTGAGCAAGCTCAGTGCAGCGACGATGCACCTGGCCCAGGGCGTCGCGACCTGTGGAGGTCGCCTGATGGCGAATGCGGTGGTACAGCAGCGGCAAATGTGGCTGTCTCTTACCACCATGACCGGGGCGGACCGGATGGCCCTGCTGAATGCTCCAATAGAGCGACAAGGGCTATTCGGTCCCGCCATGAATACCATGACGAAGCGCCTGGCCGCGATGGAGGAGGCTAAAAAGCACCTGGCCAGACACCTCCCTCTTCAGCGACCTTCCACCTCTTCTTCTTCTTCCGCAGGTAGACCGTCAGTGACGGCGACTGCGAAACGGAGGGCGCGGCGTAATGCAGGGTGGGCTCCGCCTCTGCCGACGGCGCCATACCCTACTCAGGCTTCCCAGCCTCCGCCGCCGACCACCGAGGGTGCCCGCTTCGGCCCCCCACGGCAGCGTAACCCCCCCACAGCATGGCGTGGGGGTAAACGCAAGAGGAATGCGTGACTGGCGGGGGTTCGGTAATGACCCCGCCACCGCTTTCACTGGCGGGAGGGTCGGTGATGACCCCCACCAGTTGTTCCTACCTCAAAAGATAAAGAGGCAAAAGAGGGTAAATCCCCACATTACTTTTTCAGTAAAGGTGGCTTTTTCCATGCAATCTACCAGAGCGGAGACCCACCTGCCTTGTCAGAGTGTGGTCGGATCGCTACCGATTAGAAACAAGACGGAGACTGGCCCAGCTTACCGGCGTGTGGCCAGTTTTCTGCATAACAGTAGAGACGGGCCCAGCTTACCGGCGTGTGACCAGTTCTCTGCCTAACAGGCTTACCCCTATCACGACACGAAGCGGGTTAAACACCCCTGTATGTCGCCGTATAGAG
The DNA here is from genome assembly GCF_963989245.1 of Nansenia antarctica. Lineage (NCBI taxonomy): Eukaryota > Metazoa > Chordata > Actinopteri > Argentiniformes > Microstomatidae > Nansenia > Nansenia antarctica. The sequence goes on along the minus strand of NC_137688.1, from coordinate 50,953,036 downwards.
GGACTGTTATCTACCAGAGCGGTGACCCACCTGCCTTGTCAGGGCGTGGTCCAATCGCTACCGGTTAGAAACAAGGGCGGAGACTGGACCAGCTTACTAGCGTGTGACCACCAGCTCTCTGCCTAACGTTTTTACCCCTATCACGACACAATAGAGGTTAAACACCCCTGTCTGTAGCCGTATAGAGGGGTCGTTATGTACATCAAAAACCCCTCCATGTCTATCAGGACCTGGCCCAGCTCGTGAGCGTGCGGCCGGTTCTTTGATTATCAGGCATACTAAACCTGCGTCAATAAAGAGCATTGTTACATAACAAACACTCTTTACAGACGGCAGCCCATCCCTTCGAAATGACCCCGCCTTGGGCTGTGCCACCTCCTCGGTGTACAGCGGCGGCTGGGATCATACAGAAATTCTAGTTTTTCTGTCGACTGCACCACAACAGACGGTCCAGCCGCTGTTGTTGCGTTATGCAGAATGGCTAGAAGGGACAGGTATTCTGTCGGGCTGACTAGACAGGACATTGAGGAGGGGATATGCACTACAGTTCATTCAGCCTCCTCCGCCCTTCAGGGGCATGAGAGAGACTGTTTGTTGTCCTGCCCGATAAAGACAGGTGCGCTCCAGGAGGAGATTACGAATCTCCTACCAAAGGGCGCAGTGACATTGGTTCCGAGGGACCAGTGAGACATGAGGTGGTACTCCTCATATTTCCTTGTCCCAAAGAAATCGGGAGACATGAGACCCAGACTAGATTTAGGGTCCTCAACGAGAGAGTGGCGAAACGCCCCTTTCGTAGATACCTGAGGGTCGCGTATTTCGTGTGCCAATCACAGAGTGGCACAGGAAATTCCTACGTTTTTACTTTCCAAGGGAAGGTTTACGAGTACACGCGCCTGCCCTTCGGGTACACGCTTGCTCCTCGAAGTTTCTCCGAATGCGTGCAGACCTACTGGTCTTGGCCCAATGCCCAAATCGAGCCATTCGGGACGCAACCTCACTGGTGCAGCACCTCACTCAGCTGGGGTTAGCTGTAAACTGGACAGAGAGTGCTCCGTGGCCGGTTCAACAGTTTTCCTATCAAGGCATTCAGTTGGATACTGCCGAGATGAAGGCCAGTTTATCGGCACCACGGAGAGCGACACTGACGTCAGCTCTCCGGGTGTGTCGAGTGACAAATACGATCACCGCTCTGTCAAGGAGGTCTTTACTAGGACTGATGTCTACAGCCCATGTAGTGGTCCCCTTAGGCCTGTTACACATGCGCGGACTGCAGAGGCGGTTCGCAGGACTGCGACTGATTCCAGTGAGACGCCGTCGCAGGTTGATTGTAATACAGAGATCGGTTAAAACCGACCTGAGCTACTGGAGAGACCCGCGCGCCATCGCGCGCGGAGTCGCCTGAGTTCGCTGAAAGCTCTCCACATTCCAGGTCTGCTCAACGAAGGAGCAGATCTGTTATCACGGGGAGGCCCGAGGGACGACGACTGGAGGTTAGCACCCTCCATTGTGTCGCTGATTTGGGCATGGTTTGGGCAAGCAGAAGTGGTTCTGTTTGCGTCACGGACGAATGCGCAGTGTCACCTTTGGTTCTCCCTGCGGCCTGCGCGAACAGGACAGCCCGCCATTGGGAGTCGATACATTCGCACACCACCCATGGCCGAGGGTCCTGTTATACGCGTTCCCACCCCTGACATCTATCCTCCCACTGTTGGCACGAGTGAGGTCAGAGAGGCTAGAGTTAATTCTTGTAGCCCCGGACCGTCCCGGAGCCCCGTGGTTTCCGGAACTGATGGAGATATTGGTAGAGGGCCCATGGCCCATACCTCATCGACAAGATGCACTCTCTCAAGCCGGAGGCTTGGTGAAGGGGCCGCCTATGAGGGCGGGCCCCTCATGGCCTGGTTACTGAGAGGGATTGTTAGAACGCAGGGGTCTGACAGACGCGGTCATTCAGACCATTCAGAGTGCGCGCGCGCAATCCACTGCAAAGGGATATGCGGCGCGCTGGCGAGTTTTACACAGTGGTGTGAGGGACAGGACGTTGACCCTGTCTGTTGTCGGGTCGAAACGTTCTTGTGCTTCTTACAGTCGCTGTTGACAAGAGATTGGCGGCAGGAACTATTAAGTTTTACGCTGCCATCTCAGCTTGTCATGAGGGTTGCGTTTTATTGTCTCTCAAGACGAGTCTACTCCTCGCCTTGACTACGGCTGAGCGAGCGAGTGTTTGTGCGCTCTCTCGTCACGGGCAGATTGTTTGATCATGTCTGATGACGAAACAAAAGCTGGATTACGCCCTAACCCGGTTTTTATCCCTACGGATAATCGTGTTTTTTAGGGTTCAGAGCTGTGCTCTGAGCGCCTTTTTGTCCTCCTCCTCACGACGGAGAGAGGGAGAGGCGTTTTACATTGTATTGTCCGGTGCGCGCGTTGGCACAATAATGTGAAGCGCACGACAGGACTGAGATCTTCTCCCCGGCTTCTGATCTGCTATGGCGGACAGAAAGCTGGGACACCACTCTCAAAGCAGAGGCTGTCCCTTTGATTTTGCGAGGCTATTAGCATACGAATCGAAGGGGCAGTCCTTGCCGCCACATCAGTGGCCATTCTCAGGGGAGTGGGAGTGGAGGAGATATGTGTGGCGGCGTCTTGGTCGTCGCCATCACTTTTATATGGTATTACTTGGAAGATATTTCTTCCTCATCCTTTTCTCATTCTGTCCTCAGTTTTGCTGATGACTGATGTAGTGGGGAAGGCACTTGGATTACCCTAGTCATGGGGATTCTATTCAAGTGCTGTCAGGATGAATACGGATGTGCCTGGGAAAGGGACCCTCCTCCAGGACATGTTCCGTTAGATCAGCAACCCTACGTGCTCACGTAAGGGTTAGGTCAGTGATATTCTTCCTCAATCCTTTCCCATTCTGTCCTCATTTTGCTGATGACTGATGTTGTGGGAAGGGCACTTGGATTACCCTGGTCATGGGGATTCTATTCAAGTGCTGTCAGGATGAATACGGATGTGCCTGGAGAGGGGACCCTCCTCCAGGACATGTTCGGTTAGATCAACAACCCAACGTAAGGGTTAGGTAAGTGATATTTCTTCGTCATCCTTTTCTCATTCTGTCCTCAGTTTGCTGAGGACTGATGTAGTGGGATGGCACTTGGATTACCCTGGTTGGGGATGCTATTCAAGTGCTGTCAGGATGATTACGGATGTGCCTGGGGAGGGGACCTCCTCCAGGACATGTTCCGTTAGATCTACGACCCTGCGTGCTCACGTAAGGGCTAGATCAGTGGAGCAGACTCGGTGTGGGTTGGGCCAACTTTTTAAGGTTGTCTTGAACCAACATCAGTGGTCAGCTCCGGGTGCCGCTGAGATTGTTTTCGGATTAGTCTCAGTGGGGGTACATTTGGCCTCGCTCGCTCCGCCTAAACCAATAGGAGCAGAGCTCCCCTATGGGGCGGAGCTCCACGATATAGAACGATAGTTATGGAGATAGACTCCAGTTCTATGAGTGGAGCGGAGCCCCATAGGGCTGCTGGCCCACTTCGACTCGTTCAAACCCGGCTGTTTTGTATATGTTTGGGAGAATGAGGGTGCGAAGGACGCCCCTTTATATAGCACCCCAGGGCGGGCGCAGACATTGAAAAATTCAGTCATTGGCTACTTTAGGTAGCGGGTAAACCAATAGGAGCAGAGCTCCCCTATGGGGCTCCGCTCCACTCATAGAACTGGAGTCTATCTCCATAACTATCGTTCCACAACGGACCTTGCCCGGCCAGGCGCTAAATTATACTGGATTTTCGAGTTCGCAAAGGGAGTTCGCAATCATGTTTTCAATGTCACCTGATAAGAATAAGACCATTATATTATTACAGTATAAGCAGCACACGAGTTAAGCCGGAATGAAAACAGTCAAAATCGTCCCCCTTTTAAAACTGCCCTCCCCTCTTTCCATACGTTATGTCATTTATCAATGAACGTGGTATTACTGCTATTTCAAGGTGCGAGGGGGCACACACACATGCAATGACATTTTTACTGACACTGAAGTCACTGACGCTGAGGGGATACTAAAATTGTCCTCATATGATAAAATCCACCATCCCCCTGATTTTCTTTTACAAGTTGAGTAGCCTACTGAGTATAAGCATTTCATTTTCCTGGTTAGTTGTCATGATCAAACGTTACAAACGCAACTTACCGAGAAGCCACTCTTCTCTGCCCTCTCCAGCTTCGAGACGAACGCCTACCCTATATTATAGCACTTGTCTTAATTCAGCCGCTATAATTGAGCCTCTATGAGGGCGTTAATACAAACCTCATTCACCTGCATTCAATTCCAAGTATACTGTATTTGGTATTTATAGAAGGAAGCACTGTAAACCATCTCAGCCCGTTTTATAAATACCGGTAATGCTTACGTCCGTTTAGAAAAATGTGCTTACGTGAAAGTCAAAGATGACGTTCAAGTACTTTTTTTATAAATGAGGCCCCTGGTGTGCTTTCTTGGCCAAGTCTCCATCGAAAAAGAGATTTTAATCTCAAGGGACCTCCTGGTTAAATGTTAAAAAAGGTTAAATAAATTAAATAAATAAAGTAGTAAAGTGGCATGTCCGTATACATGGGGATGGGATGATAGTCAATTGTCTACAGTGGGCTTGTTCATGAGCCTGATCGCCTGGGGGAAGTAGCTGTTTGTTAGCCTCTGAGTTTTGGCCCTGAGGCTCCAGAAGAGGCCTTGCCTCTTGGACGGCATCAGTTCAAACAGGCTGTGGTTGGGGTGGCTGGGATCTTTGATGACCCTCTGTGCTTTGCTGACACATCATTTGTTGTATACATCCTGGATGGAGGGAAGCTGACATCCACTAATGCGCTCAGCTGTCCGCACCACCCTCTGCAGCTTTCTGCGGTTGAGGACAAGGCAGTGATGCACCCAGGGCAGTGATGCACCCAGTCAGAATGCCTTCGGTCGACCTCTCTCCTGTAGGCCGTCTCATCGCCGTCTGTGATCAGGCCAATCACTGTTGTGTCGTCAGCTAATTTAATCACTGAGGTAGAGCCGTGTGTGGCCACACAGTCGTGGGTGTGCAGGGAGTAGAGGAGGGGACTCAAGACACATCCTTGGGGGGTCCTGTGTTGAGGGTTAGAGTGGCGGAGGTCTTTGAGCCCATTCTCACCACCTGACATGGTCCGACAGGAAGTCCAGGATCCAGTCATGTAGGCCGGGGTTAAGGCCTAGGTCTCTGAGCTTGGTGTCGAGCCTGGAGGGGACAATGGTGTTGAATGCTGAACTGTAGTCTAGGAACAGCATCCTCACATAGGAGTTCCTCTGGTCCAGGTGGGTGAGGGCAGAGTGGAGAGCAGTGGCAATGGCGTCGTCGTGGATCTGTTTTGCCGACAGGCAAATTGTTGGGGACCCAGGGTGGGTGGTAGTATGCTGCAGATCAGTTCTTTGACATGTTTCTCAAAGCATTCGCTCACAGTGGGAGTGAGAGCACAGAGCGCCAGTCATTTAGACATGATACCTTGTTCTTTTGTGTGCGCGTGTGTACGTGTGTGTACGTGTGTGTGTGTGTGTGTGTGTTTGTGACACGTTTTGATCACACAGCTTTAGTGGATACAGGTGACATGTTGGCAGAGAGGGAGCGCACACACTCACCCAGACAGTCACACACACACACACACACACACACACACACACACACACACACCAGATGGTAAACTCACGTTAAATATGCTTTCTATAATATTTTTAGAGCCGTAGTGTTTCAGGGGGTGGCAATAGAGGGGACGGAGGTTGGAGACTGGTATGAGGAGGAAGTAACACCGTTCCAACAGAGACGCCGGAGTACAAATAGCCCTGCTGGAGACTGTACGTCAGAATGTTGCCCTTGACGACAACGACGTGCTCCTGAATTAACGGTAGACGCAGTAACCCTGGAAACCTGGGTTTTATCCCGGCCAGGGGTTCTCTCACATATGACACACACACACACGCACCCACACACACACACACACACACACACACACACACACACATACACAGTCTTAAACTTCCACCCCCCTCATGTGCTTCCATATGATAAACAATCAGTTGCTAATGAACTTAGCTATGTGTGGGCAGGTCTCCTCTGTAAAGACACCGTCGCAATAACGTCATCTGTATAAATAAAGGAACACAGGAAGTCGTCCCCACAAAAACAAGACGGATATATCCTAATCAGAAGCTGTGGATTCACAGTGCAGTAAGGGCTGCACTTAGAGAGCGAGAGATGCTGCCTTCAAATCCGATGACGTAACTAAAGTAAGTAAGTAAGTAAGTAAGTAAGTAATGTTTATTTATATAGCACATTTTACAACAACAAAAAGCCAGAAAACAGAAAACACTAGTAAAGAGAAAACAACAGATAAAATACACTAAAAACAAGGTGCAATACAAATACAAGTGCAGAAATAAAAGTACAAAAAGTGCAGTGTCGGGAGGCAGGCTCGCCTCAGGTCAAGGGCCAGGGAGAAAATATGTGTTTTAGCTCATTTTTTAAAAGCCTTGATGCTCTGGGCGGCTCTGACGTGGAGGGGGAGACTATTCCAGAGCCTAGGGGCTGCTTTAGAGAAGGCTCTATCCCCTCTTGTTTTGAGTCTGGTCCTAGGGACCTCCAGAGGAACAGCAGCGCACTACCGAGAGTATACTGACTGGGTGCATCACTGCCTGGCACGGCAACTGCACTGCCCTCAACCGCAAAGTGCTCCAGAGGGTGGTGCGGAGAGCCTGTAAGCTTCCCTCCATCCAAGATATATACGACAAACGGTGTGTGTCAGCAAAGCCCAGAGGATCATCAAAGATCCCAGCCACCCCAACCACAGTCTGTTCGAACCCATGCCGCCCAAAAGGCGAGGCCTCTTCCGGAGCCTCAGGGCCAACACTCTAACAGAGAGACTAACAAACAGCTACTTCCCCCAGGCGATCAGGCTCATGAACAAACCCACTGTAGACACTGTGACTATCTTGCCCCTAGCTCACCCCATGTACATGGACTACAGTAACCTTAAGCTCAAAGCCACTTTACTACTGAACTCTCTATTATCAATAGTGGCACCACTAGTGCCACTTGTCTTACCTGTACTATTGTCACCTTTATCTTGTATCATTTTTGTCACTTATGTGCAGTACTCCTGTCACTTTTCTATCTTGAATTATGCTTGAATTATTATGCCCTATGTCTTGTGCTGCAATGCAATGTCAGGAACTGAAGCCTAAGAATGTTACTCTTAGGTAACACTTGTGTAATGGTGATGTAACAATAAACTTGGAACTTGAAACTAACTAACGATGTATTCAACTGTAACAGTACATCACACCCCCACCCCCCCCCCACACACACACACACACACAAATAAATAAACTATATCTCACACACTCACTAAACAACCCTCCTATTCCTCCACACATTCATTCTCCATCTCTCACACTCCCACTGCCAACACCTCCACCTCATGGCCGTGCGCTGTGCTGCAGAGCGGGGGGTGCAGGCGGGAGTGGGGTGACCTGTGGTGGGTTACATAAGTGGGGAAATTCCGCAGTCTCGTCACACCAGGACACGATTGACGGTTAACAAGCCGCTTAAGCCAGCCGGGAAAGATTGCATCTTCCCGGTAGCATGTAGCCATTTGTAACCATGTTATGATTTACAGCAAGAAAGCTGAGATGAGTAGCTATAAGTGTTCCTGGCCATGTCGTATATCGATTGTTCATCAAAACCGGAAGCCTGCGTCCTTATATGGCTTCAGCAGGATGAGATCTCCCCGCCCTGCACTTCGGCGTACGTCACTACGTCCAGAACTGAGCCCACGCACGTCATTGTGTACCGGGGAAACCGCGAGGTTCCTCTCCTATGGGCTGCTGTCCGTGACTTGTAATGTCATCATCGCCTGAAGGGATCGGATCTCTCAAACGTACAGCCGTCGTCTAACACCTAATACCGTAGCCTATATCTCACCTCAGGACAGGTCATGTGAATTCATCAAGGACAAACTGTGTCTCTGCTCATGATAGTCCACTCAACCATGTCGCGTATAGTCATGAAATGTCATGCATACATTTGTTATATTTTCAAATATCTCTCTTGCTTATGGACACGTAGTGTAATGTAGGACGTATTCATGTAAGACAAAAATATGGAGCTATTTTAGTGCCAGCAGAAATTGAATTGTATTTCACAGATTGAATTAATTATAAATAATTGAATTGAATATGAGCACAAATTGAATTGTATTTCACAGATCTGAATTGTATTTGACAGATTGAATTGAATCCGAGCACAAACTGAATTGTATTCGACAGATTGAATTGTATTCAATTCAGTTTTCATTATTTTCATTCAGTTTTTAAATTCATTTTCTCTAAATACAATTCGTTTTTTCTCAAAATACAATTCAGTTTTACTCAAAATACAATTCAGTTCTCAAAATACAATTCAGTTTTTCTCAAAATACGAGTTCAGTTTTAGAGGCACTCATCCGGGGACTCTGGGCTAGGTAGAATAATAGAGCACAGATTCTAATCCCTCCCATCCGAATTCATAAGAGCAACGCATCCGGGTACTCTCCCGTCATGTCCACGCCCCTTTTTGGGTGATAGAAGTGTAGAAGTTTGACTGGCGGTCAATGGACATTTCTGGTCTTTGCTACTTTAATCCGATAAAATAAGAAAACCGTAGTGCTTTTTACATATTAGGAGCCCAAATCCGATGGCCAGTTAGGCAAACTATTATATAGTGTCGTTGCCGATCAATGATCGGCGTCGTTATATAGAGAAAATTGATGAAATAGGGGTTGATTCATCAGAGCAGTCATACGTCATCTCCCTGTCATCAGGGATTTGTAGTTCATTTGATTTGCCATGTAAATCCCCAGATGAGAGTGTTACATTAGTTTTCTTAAGATAAGATAATAAGATAATAAATAAATCTGTTCAATGGGCATTTGCCAAAGTAGGGTTAGGGTGATTACTGTTAATCAGTATTTAGCCTGTATGGTGTATATGAAGATGTTATAGCTAGCTACGATTTATCATGAAAATAATGAACAGCAAGCTAGATCCAAAACTAGGGCCGGTGGAGGAGGGCAAGTGTCACATTGGACAGACTACCAAACAGAAAAATAAAGTATCTTAACTCAGGGCTCTCAAGTCTCACGCATTGAGACACACGCATTTCAACCCGTTCACAAGCTCACACGCCGCGTGTGTCTTACGCCCAATGCGTGAGACTTGAGATCCCTGATCTTAACGACAGCAAAAGTGATGGATGTCAGAAATACATTACCTGGAGATTCAATAAGGTACTTTTATATGACAGGATATGGGTTAGGGTTATATGACACCTGTAGCGAGATCATTTATTGAATAGAACAATCAAACTTGGCGACGTACAAAAATAATCCATAAGCGATCTAAACCAGAAAAATAACAAACAATGCGTAGCCTATAGAATATGCGTATAATGCGGTCAACAAAAATACATCCCTCCCCTCTCTCTCCACTACCGCCATGCAAGATGTGCAGGTGCTTAAATTACCTTGCAATATCACCCCCCATAACCATATGACTTCTCAATACGGTGATCAAGGCAATAAACAAACAATCAAAGTAAACTCACAATAAACCCATTAGCCTGTTATACTAAATACCCCCCTACAACACCTCAGGCAGACTGAAAGGACACACATTGCTTATTTCATTACTTTTCTCCATATAACGACGTCGGATGGGAGGGATGGGAGTTAGAATCGGTGCTAGCCCAGAGTCCCCGGATGAGTGCCTCTAAAACTGTATTTTGAGAAAAACTGAATTGTATTTTGAGAACTGAATTGTATTTGGAGTAAAACTGAATTGTATTTAGAGAACTGAATTGTATTTTGAGAAAAAACGAATTGTATTTAGAGAAACTGAATTTGAAAACTGAATTAAAATAATGAAAACTGAATTGAATACAATTCAATCTGTCAAATACAATTCAGTTTGTGCTCGGATTCAATTCAATCTGTCAAATACAATTCAGATCTGTGAAATACAATTCAATTTGTGCTCATATTCAATTCAATCTGTCAAATACAATTCAATTTCTGATGGCACTAAAATAGCTCCATACAAAAACGGCATCACCAGGGGCCTCATTTATAGAACGTGCTTAGATCAAAATTTGATCTTACCCGTGTCGTACGTAGAAAACCACGTCAACGTAGTGATTTATACAATTTCAACGTGAGTCAATTTGACCGTGGAAACGATCGTAGCTCTACGTCGAGTATTCATTTGCTTACGCACATTACTACCTACTGGTTATGCGGAGTTATTACAGGCATGTGAGCCGCACTGGAAAAACGTTGCCTACTGTAATTCATGCGAAGTTTAAGTGGCTCGTAATAAAATGAACGATGTTGTTATCTGCCGAGAAAATGAGTTTAATTCAAGATTTAAAGGGAATTTATGTTTATGATTGTATGATTGTCTTCCTTTATATCCCTCCGGAGCTGCCTATCTCCCCTTCAACATGCCTAGTGCCTTCCACAACGGACCTTGCCCGGCCATGCACTAAATTATACTGGAGTTTCTCCGGTGTCTGGGAGTTCGCAAAGGGAGTTCGCAATCATGTTTTCAATGTCACCTGATAAGAATAAGACCATTATATTATTACAGTATAAGCAGCACTCGAGTTGAGGCGGGATGAAAACAGTCAAAATCGTCCCCCTTCTAAAACTGCCCTCCCCTCTTTCCATACGTTATGTCATTTATCAATGAACGTGGTATTACTGCTATTTCAAGGTGCGAGGGGGCACGCACACATGCAATGACATTTTTACTGACACTGAAGTCACTGACGCTGAGGGGATGCTAAAATTGTCCTCATATGATAAAATCCACCATTCCCCCTGATTTTCTTTTACAACTTGAGTAGCCTAGTATAAGCATTTGCCTGGTTAGTTGTCATGATCAAACGTTACAAACGCAACTTTCCGAGAAGCCACTCTTCTCTGCCCTCTTCCAGACAAACGCCTACCCTATATTATAGCACTTGTCTTAATTCAGCCACTATAATTGAGCCTCTATCACAGGGCGTTAATACAAACCTCATTCACCTGCGTTCAATTCCAAGTATATTTAGTATTTATAGAAGGAAGCACGTACGCAACTTTAAACCATCTCAGCCCGTTTTATAAATAATGCTTACGTCCGTTTAGAAACATTTGCTTACGTGAAAGTCAAAGATGACGTTCAAGTACTTTTTTATAAATGAGGCCCCTGGTTAGTTGTCATGATCAAACGTTACAAATGCAACTTACCGAGAAGCCACCCTTCTCTGCCCTCTCCCGCTTCCAGACTACCCTATATTATAGCACTTAGCTTAATTCAGCCGCTATAATTGAGCCGCAATCACAGGGCGTTAATACAAACCTCATCACCTGCGTTCATTTTACCTGCGTTGGTATTTATAGAAGGAAGCACGTACGCAATTTTAAACCATCGCAGCCCGTTTTATAAATAATGCTTACGTCCGTTTAGAAAAAGTCAAAGATGACGTTCAAGTACTTTTTTTATAAATGAGGCCCCAGGCCTGGATCTGCTTTCTCATTGCTTGTCATTGTGTCTCCAGAAGTTCTGCACGACCCTAGGCCTGTTTTGTACCTCAATTGCCCGGATGGAACAAACTATGATTCACTCTGCTGCAGCACAGCCGCTTGCAACGGCGTCATGGCTACGATGATGCATTTCAGGACCACGGACAGCACCTCTGGCTCGCTGCTGCTGATGCTGCTGCTGGTCCCCTGGTCCCCCTCTCCTCTCCCTACACGGTACAGAACGGAACCGTATCCACTCAATTGGGCCGTGATTTGATTTGATCTCAATCCCAGGGGTGAGAAGGAAGTGATTGATTGAGTTTTGATTTGATGATTTATTGATTGATTGATTGATTGATTATTGTCATGCAACTTTAGGATGCTTACGAGATACGGGGGCTGACGACTAGACAGTGTGAAGTGTGTGTGAGTGTGTGTGAGTGGGGCCCAGGGGGGGTGCGGTGTACCTGCTATTATTTACGGGAAACCTTGTAGGAGGGAGCCGCAGTGGGAGGGGCGAGAAGCTCTGCCGCATTTTTCTGAATGAAATTACTACACACGACCTCCCCCCGTCGCTCTCTGTGTCCGAGCCCCTCATTGGCTCACCGCCCCGACACTGACGTCAGTCAGACTCTAGTGAAGGCACCCGCGCACAGGAGATCCATTCTATATTCTGGTGCTCGAGAGCAACCCTCGGAGGAGACAAGCAGCCCACGGATGGAGACAGCAACAACGAGACTGTCTGACATACCGGGAATATCTGTGATTTACCGATTTACCGATTTACCGATTTACCGATTTACCGAGCAGCACACCGGGACAGTTCCTCCTTCTCCTGCATGATATCTCCACCGAGCTGAACCGTTCTGGAGCCAAATCGTGACAATTACCTACAATAAAAAGGTAAGTTCTAAAGTAGTATCTGCGTGCATTACTGCGCTTGTGTGTGTATGTATGTGTGCGTGTGCATGTTCGTGTGCGTGCGTGTGTGTGTGTGTGTGTGTGTGTGTGTGTGTGTGTGTGTGCGTGTGCGGGAAAGCCTGTGCGGTGCAGCGGACCTGCTGTGTTACACAACCCTCCCATCTCTGCGCGCGCGTGTCTGTCTGTGTGTGTGCGTGTATTATTTTGGTATGAACTGCAGCCTATATTATAACTAAACATCACAGCATTAAAGACGTCATATATTATTTCATACAGCAGATGCCCTTGTCCAGCGCGATGCACACATAGTTCACATTTCCATTTCCCCCCTGTGGCTTCTGTCAAAGTAGTGATGGGTTCTACTGGGTTCTACTGGGTCTACTGGGTTCTACTGGGTTCTACTGGGTCTGGTTATACTGGGGGGGTTGCTGGTTCAAGTCCAGCTCTAGTTCTTCTGCCTCACTAGCAGTGCCGGCCTCATTCATTCTAGTCTTTAGTTCAACCACAGCTGGTGGTCTCCCCTCAGCTAGAACCACAGGTTCCTTTAACAAAAGCTCACTGTAAAGGGAGACCTGCTGGAACCATTAGAAAGAAGAAAGGGACTGGCTATATTAATTAATAACATCTCTCCTCTCTTCTTCTCTCTCTCTCTCTCTCTCTCTCTCTCTCTCTCTCTCTCTCTCTCTCTCTCTCTCTCTCTCTCTCTCTCTCTCTCTCTCTCTCTCTCTCTCTCTCTCTCTCTCAGGTTCTTGTAGCTTGTGACCAATCATGACCCTGAATGCCTCCGAGCCTCTGGAGTGGGAGGAGTCTTCGGCCGAGTCCCCTCTCCTCTCCCTGGACCAATCCCTGCCTTTGTCCGAGGCCACGCCCCTCAGCGTGTGGGGCGTAGCCCTGTGCGTCTCCGGGACGCTCATCGCCGCCGAGAACGCCGTGGTGGTGACGGTCATCTTGGCCACGCCCTCTCTGCGCGCTCCCGTCTTCCTGCTGCTGGCCAGCCTGGGGTTGGCCGACCTTCTGGCGGGAGTGGCCTTAATCCTCCACTTCCTGTTCCTGTTCTGCATGGAGCCCGGCGACTGGTCCGAACTGCTGACCTCCGGCCTGCTGGTGACGTCGCTGACCGCCTCCCTCTGCAGCCTGATGGGCGTGGCCTTCGACCGCTACCTGTCCCTGAGCCACGCCCTCACCTACGGGTCCGACCAATCGCGCCGCTGCGCCGCCGCCTTACTGGGCCTGGTGTGGCTGGGTGCGTGCGTCATTGGGGCGGGGCCGGCACTGGGGTGGAACTGCCTCCACGACCTCACTTCCTGCTCCATCGCCCGGCCCCTCACGCGGACCTACCTGTCCCTGCTGTGCGGAGGCTTCCTGGTGGTCGTCACGGTGACCCTGCAGCTGTACTTCGGGATCTGCCGCGTGGCCAGGAGGCACGCCCACGCCATCGCCACCCAGAGGCACTTCCTGCCCGACAGCCAATCGTACGCCACCAAGCACGGCGGCGCCGGGAGGGGCTTCTCGCGGCTGGCGCTGGTGCTGGGTGTGTTCGCCGCCTGCTGGATGCCCTTCTCGCTGTACGGGTTGCTAGGCGACGCGTCGAGCCCGCCCCTGTACTACTACGCTACGTTAGTGCCCGCGGCGGGGAACTCCCTGCTGAACCCGCTGCTGTACAGCCTGAGGAACAGAGACATACGCAAGGTGCTGCTGCACGCCTGCTGCCCACACAAATACACACACAGCACCAACGTACACCTCCCCATAGACGTGTAGGGGAGGGTAGGAGGACGCACACACACACACACACACAATGTTGCCCTTGACGACAACGATGTCGGTGAACCATGAATTAACGATAGACGCAGTAACCCTGGAAACCTGGGTTCGATCCGGGGCCAGGGGTTCTCTCACATGACACACACACACACACGCACACACACACACACACACATCGTTCTAAAGATGGGTTGACAGCACAAATGTATTTAAACACACACAGCGACATAAGACTGTGTCATAACTGTGTACACACACACACACACACACACACACACACACACCACACACCCTCTTCATCTGCACTTCATCAAGCAATCAGAATGTACTGTCCGCCCGGCCGGCTAGGACAGCCATCATGGAGGTGGTCCGCGCCGTTGCCATGGAGACCTCATACTGCGTACTGTGCCATCTCAACCCGTGCCTCATTCTCACCTCTCCTCCTAGACTAGACTAGAGGATCCGCAGACCAAACCAATCAATCATAGAAAGAGACTGTCCACATGTATTCATCACTAATGGATCCTACCAACTGCACTTTAGGAACGGGAGGGGGAGGTTGGAGGATGGACTGGACCATGTGAAGCTTTGAGACGGGTCGAGATATGTCGAGATATGTCGAGATATGTCGGTTCTGTGGCTGAGATCCAAAGGCCAAATGCAAAAGATACTTGAATGACTCGTGACTAATTTAGGATTCTCTCAAAGACGATTATTTATTTGCACATGAAAGGCACTTTGACCATTTCTTGACCATAGGTTCACATTGCACAATGTATTTTCATATGGGTTAGGGTTATGAATGTTTTATAATGATGAATAATAAACGATTTTGTACTCAGTGAAGTGATCTCTCTCTCTCTCACTCTCTCTCTGGTCGATGTGGCTTAGTAGCTCTCATCCTTCAACCTGTCTCTCTCCCCTTTACTCTTTCTATCTTCTCTCTCCCCCTCCCATCTTCCCTCCTTTTCTCCCTCTCCATCATCATCATCCCCCCTCTTCCCTGCTTAGATATGTGACCGGAATATCATGGCGTTCTGAGACGTCATGGTGAACATGCATTTGAACGCATTTAAAATGGTGGATCTTCAGAGGCTGAAACCATAAGACACGATGTAAAGCTCTACACAGGAGATCATTGGCTCTAACACACACACACACACACACACACACACACACACACACACACACACACACACACACACACGCACACACACACGCACACACACACACACACACACACACACAGATCAACACACTTATTCTAAAAGGCCCACATTAGTCATTTTGACAGTTTTTGTCTGATACATGACATCCTGGTGGCACACAATGTTATTGCACGATTTATCATAATTGTTACATTTACATTTTTGGCATTTAGCAGACACCTTTATCCAAAGAGACAAATACATTTGGCTAAGTAAGTGAATCATCTATCTGTCATTCATAGCAGGAAAAAGTAATCTATGCTAGGACCAGGGCAGGGGCCATTGGCAGTCATAATGCTAGAAGAAGCAAGAATCGACACTCACCTGACACTTTATTAGATACAACTTGCTAGTACTAGGTTGGACCCCCTCTTTTGCCTTCAGAACTGCCTTAATTCTTCGTGGCATAGATTCAACAAGGTGCTGGAAACATTCCTCAGAGATTTTGGTCCATATCGATAGATTATAACATCACACAGTTGATGTTTTTTGTGCCAAAAAAAATTCCCCCACACCATTACACCACCACCACCATTTTCACCCAGAGAACTGCCACTAACTGCATATTTTCTCTTTTTCTGAGCATTCTCTGTTACCCCTAGAGATGGTTGTGGGGGGAAATCCCAATAAATCAGC
The DNA here is from genome assembly GCF_963989245.1 of Nansenia antarctica. Lineage (NCBI taxonomy): Eukaryota > Metazoa > Chordata > Actinopteri > Argentiniformes > Microstomatidae > Nansenia > Nansenia antarctica. Next base: position 50,936,885 of record NC_137688.1, on the reverse strand, counting down.
ACTTAATGAAATACTCAAAACAGCCCAAAACCCATGTCACGTTCAAAGTCACTTAAATCACCTTTCTTTATCATTCTGATGCTTGGTTTGAACTTCAGCAGATTGTCTTGACCCTGTCTACATAACTAAATGGATTGAGTTGCTGCCACGTGATTGGCTGATTAGATATTTGCGTTAACGAGCAGTTGAAAAGGTCTACCTAATTAAGTTATATTGCCAGAATAATATCAGAATATTTAGGTCGAAGTAAGTGTGTTTTGAGGTGATACTCTTAACTTCTCCTAAAACCATTTCCCACCAGTTGTGATGTGGAACACTTCATACAGTTATAGAGCTCTGAAGTGTGACATGGCTAGCCAGTTAGCGCCCAGAATTGAATATAATAACCCTCCAGACCCCCGCGCCCCGTCACCGGCTTGTTTTGAGAGTCAAACAACCTTTACGACACATTTTATTGAGAATTGCTCTTAGCTACAGGTGGCCTGTGTATACTTTCCCAAGTAGCTCCATGAATGACTAACGTACCACTGGGCTCTGTACACTCACCTTCGTACAGCATGGCCTGGGTCCTGACTAACACTATAGCTATACTAACACTGTCCCCCATAGCTGGGTCCTGACTAACACTATAGCTATACTAACACTGTCCCCCATAGCTGGGTCCTGACTAACACTATAGCTATACTAACACTGTCCCCCATAGCTGGGTCCTGACTAACACTATAGCTATACTAACACTGTCCCCCATAGCTGGGTCCTGACTAACACTATAGCTATACTAACACTGTCCCCCATAGCTGGGTCCTGACTCCTGACTAACACCGTCCCCCATAGCTGGGCCCTGACTAACACTGTCCCCCATAGCTGGGTCCTGTAACACTGTCCCCCACAGCTGGGTCCTGACTAACACCATCCCCCATAGCTGCATTTTTATGTTTGTTATTGTCCTGCTTCTTCTTTTCTTTTCTATACTTTTTATTTTTTTAAAGTAATTTTTTCTGAGTGGGGCAGTCCCCCACTTATATATATATATATAGAGAGAGAGAGAGAGAGAGAGAGAGAGAGAGAGAGAGAGAGAGAGAGAGAGAGAGAGAGAGAGAGAGAGAGAGAGAGAGAAACGGGGACCCTGCGGTTACATGGTCAACGCTTAACCCGCTACGCCACCTAAGCACCCCCTATACTTATAAGTACATGTTTTTTTAAGAGTTTAAGGGCCGGTTTCACAGACAAGGCTTAAGCCTAGTCCTAGACTAAAAAACATCTTCAATGGAGATTTTACATTGAAAGTGTGATTTAGTCCAGGACTAGGCTTAAGCCTGGTCTGTGAAACCGGCCCAAAGAGTTTGAGAAAGTCGCTTTTAAATCAAATCTATTATTATTATTATTATTTCCCGGCCCTTTCACAGCACAGCAACCACAGACACGTCGTAGTTCATCATATCTTTATTATAATAAATCATAACCATCCGTTAGAAAAGTGAAGGCAGGCAGGTGAAGCGGATCATTGGATAAACACACGCACACACCATTGGACTGTGATTGTGGCAAAGCTTTGGCTTTAAAACATAAAAAGGCACTTAAACAGAGCAGGGCTGAAGTTGCCCCACCAGAAAGCTGATCTCAGGTCAGATTGGTCTTTCGCCCGCCCCCCCCCCCACCAATGGCTGGGGGTTAGGGTTTGGTAACAGGAAGCTGATCTGAGAACAGTGGGCAGAGGCGACTTGAGCCCGCCCATAGGCATAAACCACCAATACATAAAAGAAGCAAAAGGAACTTATAGAGAGGGGGGGGTGGGGCTGGACCGGCTGATTGGGTGGGAGTTCAGTAATGTACTGATTGATGGGATGTAGGACCCTAGATCTGACTGCTGATTGGCTACAGCAGAACAATGCAGATAGAAACGTAGGTTCCTGAAAAAGACATAGCTCTGAATCACGTGTGTGTGTGTGTGTGTGTGTGTGTGTGTGTGTGTGTGTGTGTGAGAGAGAGAGAGTGAGTGTGCGTGCGTGTATGTGTGTGTGTGTGTGTCTGAATCTCCTGAAGCCCTGCTGTCTGGGAATGAGTCCCTCCGGCCCCAAGGCAACGGTTCCCATGCCAACCACAGAAAGAAAGGCAGGTACCAAAAAAAAGAAAGAAAGCAGGAAGGAAAATATATAAAATGTCTGCCTTCTTGGTCTGAAACCGATCGCAATAATTATCTCAAAGTAAAATAGGATTCAATAAGTAATACACAACCTCACCATCTATAGATATTGTGTGTGTATGTGTGTGTGTGTGTGAGTTGATATGTGTATAGATTTACCAAGTGTTTACATCATAGCCTTTACACTGTTAATATGTGTATGTGCTGCTGTGTGTGTGTGTGTGTGTGTGTGTGTGTGTGTGACTGTATATAGAGTGTGTGTGCTCCCTCTCTGCCTCCATGTCACCTGTTCAAAAGAAGTCCGCAATACACAGTTTCGCTCTGATTGGTCATAGCAGACGATTAACCAATGGCAGAGGCATTTCTGATTTAGATCTGATATCGATGCCACCCAGTAGTGAGTCAATAATAACATACAAACACATGCAGACAGACAGACTATTAACAATTAACTCGATCCATAACGGTGAGTCAGCCGTGGACAGCTCTGAATAATACCATCAGGAATGTCTCACACACACACATACACACTCCACCTCCCCTAACATCATTGGCATCTTATCTCAGTTACACAGAGGTAAACAGGTAAGGGAATGTGATTGGTTCTGAACAGGGTGAGGAAGACTGAGGAAGAGTGTGATGGTGACACACACACACACACAACTCTCTCTCTCTCACACACACCTCTCTCTCCCACACACACACAACTCACTCTCTCTCACACACACACCTCTCTCTCCCACACACACACAACTCTCTCTCTCTCTCTCTCTCTCTCTCTCTCTCTCACACACACAACTCTCTCTCACTCTCACACACACACACACACACACACACGCACACGCACACACGCACACATGCACACGCACACGCACACAAGTTGGTCCTCCGCTCCATAGGTGGTGGGTAACTAAGCGAGGATGATGGTTCTCTCAGGCTGAGGAAGAGGAAGGTGAGGACGAAGAGGCGTTCATTCGGACCACTCGTCGTCGTCGAACTCGGAGGAGTCGTCCTCGCTGTCGCTGCACTCCACCGCGATGCGGCGAGACAAGATGGCCGCCACGTCATTGCCGTAGGAGTCCTTCTTCTCCTGCTCACGCTGCTCCTCCACCTTACGCAGGTTAAAACCTGGGGGAGACAGAGGGGGAGAGGGAGGGAGGGAGGTTAGTGTGTGTGTGTGTGTGTGTGTGTGCGTGTCTGTCTATCTGTTTGTACGTCTGTCTGTCTCTCTATCTATCTGTGGCTCACTGGAATACACTTCTCTCGGTGTCAAAAGCAGAAGCGTTGTATCTCTGTAACGACTCAGTTCCTCTCAGTTCTGTTTCCTACAGTTGTGTTCCCCTACAGAGGAGAGGCCGCCTCCCACCCTGTCAATCAAACGCTGGATCAACAGCACAGCAATGGGTGTGTTTCTGTCTGTTACAAAGGTATCGATAAAGTTCATTCAAAGTTCACTGGTTGTGTTGTCAAAGTGATAGACTCTTCTTCACGTGTCTAAACCAGACTCTTCTTCAGGGTGGTAATAATAATAGCTTAGATTTACATAGCGCCTTTCTCAAAGCCAAGGACGCTTAACAGATTTCATAGACAGATAGTAAAGCAAAGAAACAAAGACAAGGACAGTGACAAAACTAGACTAGAAGCCAAAGGCCTTGGAGAACAGGTGGGTTTTGAGGGCTGATTTGAAGGTGTCCAGGGTAGGGACGTTGCGGATCACTGTGGGGAGAGAGTTCCAGAGGGTGGGAGCTGCCACACTGAAAGCTCTGCTCCCGAAGGTCCGTCGGTTGGTGGTGGGGGTCTTACCTTGGCGGATGGCCTGCAGCAGGTCACTGCGGGTGTCACCCTCCTCCTCGGGTTCAGGCTGGGCCTTAGGAGCGGGAGCCCCACCCCCGATGGAGGCAGGAGATGGGGCCGGGGGCCCGGAGGAGGGGGGAGGGGGGCCGGGGGGAGGTGGGGGAGGAGGAGGGGGGGGGACGCCACCACCACCGCCCTGGGGCAGGGCGGGGGGAGGAGGGGGGGCCAGAGGGCCCTGAGAGGGGGGGGGGGGAGGGGCGGGCGGGGAGGGGTAGGAGGAGGAGGGGGGAGGGGGGGCGGGAGGGGAGTCGAAGCCGGGCGGGGGCGGGGGGACTCCGAAGCCACCGCCGCCGCCGCCGGAGGGGGGAGGCGGGGGAGGGGCGGGGGGAGGGGCGTGGTTGGGGCGGGAGCCGCCAGCCGGGGGGGCGGCCATGGGGGGGGCGGGAGGGGGATGGGAGGGGCTCAACAGGCTGCTGGGCCTCTGAGTGGGCGCTCCGTACTGTCCGTCATTGTACCTGCCAATCAGAACGCAGCGGAAGGTTAGCTTAGGTATGGACGCGACTTCAGATCGAAAACAAGTGTGTGTGTGGGTGTGTGTGTGTGTGTGTGGGGGGGGGGGGGTACTTACGCCATGTCCGGGGGCGGGGGAGGCAGGTAATCGTCCGGGGCGGGGGGGGGCAGGGGGGAGCCGGGTTCGAAGGAGTAGTCCAGGTCGGACATGAAGCCTTCTCCTGACCCGATGCTGCCGTTCAGACCGTCGATGGAGTTCCTACACACACACATACACACACACACACACA
>NC_137688.1:50914648-50929648 GCF_963989245.1 Nansenia antarctica | reverse complement strand
AATGTTGGTACATCTCGAACAGAGAATCAGAGAAAATCACTCAATCAAATGTTTTGCAACCATCGCGTTGGTAGCTACCTAGCAGCTAAGAAGGAACATCGCTATGAACATCTAACTGCATGTTTAGCACATCACAACATGCTGATAGAACATCAACATGTTAAAAACACATAATTAGATGATCACACAGTCCTTGCTTTTGAACACATACTAAAACGTAAGTTTGTTTACAAGCCATGCATCACTACCTCACCCAGTACGAAGCAGGACGGCAGAGACGATATAGTGAATCCAATTGACAAAGTATGAGTATTTAGTGATCCTAAAACTGTTGTTTGTTATATTGAGTAGGCTCAAATAATATAAGAATAAGAATAAGAATTTGGTCATTTTGCGTCACTTCAGAATTGCTGACATGCGAACCTTTTCACCAGACTGTGTCACACATACTATATACTGTATATACATACTGTGACGATCCACACTTGAACCTATAGTGGGCATTATTGCATCTGTTGTCCTGTCTACATTTACATTTACATATACATTTTTGGCATTTAGCAGACGCCTTATTCCAAAGCGACTTACAATCAATACATTTGAATACTAAGCATGTGAATCAGCAGTCCACCATTCGTTGCAGGAAGAGTACTCTAGCTCGGGCCCGGGGCCACTGATAGAAGGAAAAACCTTCTCCCTATTATCGCCTTCTACTAAAACGTTTTTTTTTTTTGGACCTTCTTTCTTTGTTCCAGATGGGCACAGGTGTGGGTGATTATGCTAATTGTCCCAGGAACCATAAGAGTGGGTTGTCGTTACCATTTTTTTTTGTCATCTTTAGTCATTATTTCAATTCAATATTATTTTCTACAATAAATCTCCTATTATTGTTAACCATGTGTGGTCTCCCTTTTTGTTACCTTGTCAAGAGCCAGGCAAGCGTAACAAATTGGGTGCTCGTCCGGGAGTGATTTTGGTGAGAGCGATATTCTCCCTTTTTCATAGTTGATATTCGGGATTGGATTATTGGATATGTCCAACTCTATATTGGGAGACTCGCATGGTTATTGTTTATAGTTATTGGGTTTTGGTTGGATTGGATTTAATGTATTGTTTAGTATATTTGGTATGTTGGTTTGGGTGCTGGTGACGAGGGGGAGCTGGCCGTCCGACTGTGCTGACAAGGACGTAAAACTTGGTATTGGCTGTGATCTTCAGCTGGAGTTTGGTGAGTGCTGTGTTCTATGCAAAGCAGAGAAGGATAGGTAGGGCGGGTGGTTTAGATACCATCAGAGCTATACGTCAGGGCCAGGGTTTCCGTTAACCGGTAATTACCGGTCTTTGTCCGGTAAAATTTGTTGAAGTCCGACAAATTTAAACCTCTTCGGTCATAATGTCCGGTGAAAATAATTCCCTCTTAATTAACCCTTCTGCGCCGAAATGGAGCTCCGCCGGCACAAATCCGCACCCAACATTGTAATTACCGTAATTTCTAAACGGTTTGTGCTATCGAAAAAATTCCAACTGTCCCTGAAAGCTGAGATGTTGCACTTCAACCAATCATGTGGCAGCAACTCAATGCATTTAGGCATGTAGACATGGTCAAGACGATCTGCTGAAGTTCAAACCAGCATCAGAATGGGAAATAAAGGTGATTTAAGTGACTTTGAACCTGGCATGGTTGTTGGTGCCAGACGGGCTGTTGCGTGATATTATAGTGTCAATATGGACCAAAATCTCTGAGGAATGTTTCCAGCACCTTGTTGAATCTATGCCATGAAGAATTAAGGCAGTTCTGAAGGCAAAAGAGGGGGTCCAACCTCAAGGTGTGCCTAATGAAGTGGCCAGTGAGTGTATGTGTATGCAAATAACACATTTGACTACTATTGATTTGATAATGATGTATCCTTAATTTTCAAATGTATTCATTAAACAATATTTTGTAATTATTTAAAAACGTAGGGGTAATCAGTGATTACCCTAACCCTAACCCTTTTAGATTAAGATTGGCCACAAAAGGGATGAATATCTAGGAATATTTACAAAAAATGTTTAACTACAGTCCCTCCCCAATGGAAGCAATCTTATTTGCTAGCCTTTGGATAGTATCCTATATTCAAATTGAGAAATCTATCATTAGTGTCATTCTGAAGTTCGTATTGCGATGTGCTGGTCTTAAAACTTCAAACCTAAAATATACGATCGCATCGAACTACATGAAAATAAGCGGCATTGAGAAGAAGCGAATATGCGCATGTTCACGTGAATGGCACTAGTGACAGGAGAAATGTACTACAACACTATGGCTGCGTTCGTAAACTCGCTCTGGAATATGATTAGCACTCATGGAATGCCTTTTGTCCAATCAAATTACTTGGTCTCTTTATGACGTTGAACGCAGTGTGCGCTCTGGCGCTCTGAGCGAATTTACGAACTATGACGATAACGAACTACGAGAGACTGAAGCAGCGAGAATGAGGCGCGGCATCGCTTTGCTTGCTATTTTTTTTTACTATTCAGATCGGAAGGAGGAATTCATGTTTGCAGATATTAATACATATTGATTTGTTTTTTTGTTTTGACTTGTCCATCGGACAACTGCAGGAGGAAGTCCACTTGTCCAAACATAAAATGTACTTGTCCCGGACAATTATTACAAGCGGACAAGCCTTAATGTCGAGCCCTGGCCTGTATACGTGAACCCCCGTGCTAGGAGTAGAAGCGCTTTATTGTTTTCGTTTGTTATTTTTGGTGTGTTGAACGCGGGGGCGCCACCAGGCATTTGCCGGGTGGAAGAGTTGCATGTGAACGCACTGAAGACTAGCTGAGTGGTTAGTCAGTCATTGCTGAGTTAGATGCGGGGCAGCTCTTACGAAGTATGTTAGTTACTTTTCTGTTTTGTATGTGTGCACAGTTACTCGCTTTAAATGGGCTGAAGATTATGGCTGATATGGGAGTAGTTTATAGGAGGAGTTTGTAATGGGAGAGGAGATTCCCGTTTGTTAGGGTTGGTTTATATTGGTTATTTGATTATATTGAGTTATCAATGTTTTTGAGGAGTTTGTGGCAGCTCCGTCGGTCGATGGGTTGTTACAGTTAACAAAGGAACAACTGTGGAAGGTTGTTGAACATTATGAGGTTAAGCTTGAGGTGGTGAAGGGCCGAGCAAAGAAACAGGACGTAGTAGAGGCTTTACAGAATACATTAATTAATAGGGGCATACTAAAGGGTAAATTGTCTGTCCCTAAAATATCCGTTGGGGTTGCATCTGGGTCCACTGAGTTAACATTTGATCAACAGAGAGAATTGTTAGCATTACAGATGGAATCTCTGAGGCAAGAGCGTGAATTTCAGACGCGAGAGCGTGAATTTCAGATGCGAGAGCGTGCGAGGGACAGGGAATTGGAGTTTGAAAAATTGGCTCATGAACGGGAGCACCTTAAGTTGATTGCTGAGGGAAAGTTATCTGACGTTGGAGGTGGCGATTGGAGTAATTCTAAGAGGGATAATTTGTCTGCCATGGTTAGACTGTTGCCAAAGTTTAATGAAAAAGATCCTGATATATTCTTTTCACTGTTTGAGTGTTGCCGACGATAGGGGCTGGTCTACTTCAGACCGCACCGCATTAATACGTATTAATACATACACATACATATACACATTAATATGTGCTTATTGGCCGAGCTCAGGAAGCTTATATTGCTCTTAATGGTGGAGAGAGGAAAGATTATGATACAGTTAAGGCCGCTATCCTTAAGGCATATGAACTTGTTCCTGAAGCTTACAGACAGCGGTTTAGACAATGGAAGAAACATGATAAACAAACTCATGTTGAGGTTGTAAGAGAACTAACCAGCCATTTCAATCGTTGGTGCGTGGCGGTAGAGGTGAATACTCTGGAGGATCTGTCAAATTTGATTTGGAACAGTTTAAAACCATTGTCCCTGATCGCATTGCCACTTACGTTAATGAACACAAGGTGAAAACAGCAGATCAAGCCGCGGTGTTGGCAGACGAATTTGTACTGACTCATAAGAGTCAGTTTGGTGACCATCGTTTTCGTAGCGATGGGAGCCATAGAAATAATCAGAACGTGACTGACCTATTGGTAAATCGTGCTAAATTCCCTAACGAAGGTCCTGGTTATTCTGTCCCCTTTTCAAGGTCGGAGCATGGCAGTCAGAGTAGAGTAGATCCTAACTCGACATGCAATGATTGCCTTGGGAAGGGTCACTGGAAACAGGAGTGTCCTGTCCTAAAAGGAAAGAAAACCTACAGTGGGAAGGGGGGCTCTGTTAGACCGTCGGTTCTTGCAGCGCATGCTGGTGGGGCAGGAGGAAGAGTGTCTGGGGTTGCCGAGGGGTCTCCCTTTAAACCAGGGGTGATGGCATCCTCAGTATCCAGCCCACCTGCGGCTACTGAGTTGGCGGGGGCACTACAGGGCTCTGCCTCCATACAGATTAGCGAGGAGGATCCTGATTTTAGCCCGTTTATTACTACAGGTTTCGTTTCTCTGGTGGGTAGCTCACAGAAAGTGCCTGTCCAGATACTTCGTGATACGGGGGCTTCAGAATCTTTTATATTGGAATCGGTTTTAACATTCTCTAAGGAGTCAAGTGTGGGGACCAGCGTTTTGATTAGAGGGATGGGGATGCAGACTTTGTCTGTCCCCTTGCATGAAATTGAGCTTTACTCTGATCTGGTCCAGGGGGTAGTAACCATTGGAGTTCGACCCTCTCTGCCTGTGGTGGGCGTGGCAGTCATCTTAGGAAATAACCTGGCTGGAGGAAGAGTGTGGAGTGATGTGCCCCCACCTCTGGTTGTTAGTTCTGGGTTTACACGGCCAACAGGACCCGACCTTAGTGTGAAGGAGTTTCCTGAGGTTTTTACTGCCTGCGCCATGACTCGTGCTATGAGTTGCATGGACCCTAAAATTGATGATGGTAAAGAGTCTGATAAGTTCACTCCTGACAATTCTGTTTTTCAGTTTCCTGATCTGCTGCCGCATTTGTCTCGGAGTGAGTTGATTTTAGCCCAACAGGAGGATCCTGAGCTGAAGCTGCTGCTCAGTGGGATTCAGCCTAAGGATGAGCTAGAGAGCTCTGCAAGTGGTTATTTTCTCTTGAAGGATGTGTTGGTTCGTAAATGGCTTCCTCATAATGATTGTTCTGTGAGTGACCCAGTTTTCCAGGCAAAATTTACTGGTCCCTACTCTGTTGTACGACAGGTGTCCGAACAGAATTATTTGATCGATACTCCTAACCGTAGAAAGTCTACACAACTTTGTCACCTGAACTTATCAAAATGTTATTATTCTCGTTCACCTAGGTCCGGAGTAGATACGGTCTTGGAGGTGAAGCCGGTTGTGTTGACCACAGTGAATGAGGGGTCCATCTCCATCCACTCCTGTGGTGGGAGCAGGGTGGGAGGAGGATGTGAGTGGGCCTGGAGACGGTGTTATGCGTTCTCGGCTCAAGAATTCTGAGACGTTGGCTGAGTTATCGGTACTGTTTGGGTTCTGTTTGGGTACTGTGAGTACTGTTTGAGTACTGTTTGGTTACTGTTTGGTTACTGTTTGGCACTGGTTTGGGCTCTGCAGTACTTTGATGTTTATGTGGGAGGGGGGTCCCATCCAGTAGTCGTTTATTCAGATCATAACCCCCTGACCTTTTTGCATTCTTTGCAGAGTCCGAGCCAGCGCTTTATGAGGTGGACGTTGTTTTTATAGCCATACAACGTCAGTCTGGGTGAATCAATGCTGCCGGTCTAAAAACTCTTGTCCTAAATCTCTCTTTCTCTTGCTCCTCCCTCCTTAAATAGAGCTTTTCCCGGTACCAGGAATTGCTGGAGGGTGGGCAGGTTGTAGGGGAGGTTGGGATTTGATGATTAGGCTGTGTGGCGGAGATTACCAGTGTTCTTTGTGCCGGTTGGTCATATTGGCATAAATTATTGTTATAATTTGTATTTTTGATTAATCTAGTTTATAAAGTATGCTGTAATCTGGGAACAGAATTTGCAGAGACCTTTTTAGTAGGCCTCTGTTTTAAGGGGGGGGATGTGACGATCCACACTTGAACCTATAGTGGGCGCTATTGCATCTGTTGTCCTGTCTACCTTCTTTCTTTGTTCCAGATGGGCACAGGTGTGGGTGATTATGCTAATTGTCCCAGGAACCTTAAGAGTGGGTTGTCGTTACCATTTTCTTTAGTCATCTTTAGTCATTATTTCAATTCAATATTATTTTCTACAATAAATCTCCTATTATTGTTAACCATGTGTGGTCTCCCTTTTTGTTACCTTGTCAAGAGCCAGGCAAGTGTAACAATACACACACACACACACACACACACACACACACAGACACAGACACGCACACACACACACACACACACACACACACTCACTGAGGCTGCCGAGCTGGCGTATGATGTTAGCCAGGCTGATGTTGGTGACACACTCCAGCTCACTGCGGATGGTGTTGGGGAGGGTCTGACGACACACATAGCGAGGCTCGATGTTCCTCGTCACCAGGGGCATGATGGGACAGGAGTGGGGGACACAACCGTCCCTGTAGGGTGGGGAGAGAGGGGAGAGAGGTGAGTGAGAGACACACACACACACACACACACACACACACACACACCAGGGGAGGCTGGCGGAGGTAGAGATGGGTAGACAGGCTCATCATTGATGCATGGAACAGAATGATAAATGGACAGACAAACAGCCACCCATCCACCCGCACGCATGCACGTGCCAGGAACAGTCAATTCATGGACCGCTGTTGTACACTACAGAACAGACATTCTTTGTCTGTAGTGTACCATTGGGGTTGGTGTCAGCTCTCTATTGGTGCTTTTCCACTACGTTGCAGACCTGGTGCTGACCTGGTGCTGACCTAGGTCAGCCCGCTTCGGTCCCCTTTTCCATTCGTCGGTCCGGGTCGCTTCAGTCCTAGGTCCCAGGTACCACATCCGAGCAGGGACCTGGGACCTGGGACCTGGGACGCACGCAGTGACGTGTGACGCTGCACACCGTTGATTGGTCAATGGACAATCGTCATCCCATGTCCCATCCCATATTATTTCTTCACAACCGCCATCTTGAAAATACCACATTCACTAGGAAAATGTCACTACATTTTCTGTAATAGCTTATTAATAAAGATTCGGAAAATTATTCTGACCATCGTATTATCTTAGTTTAATGTCATTTCAATGAATCATATAACTTTTATTTACAACAAGCACAACACAAAAATTGCTATTATGCACCGTGTTTGTCCGTGAATAACACCGGCTGTGGAGGTGGTAAAAAAACACAATACTCCTTTGCTAACTTCACCATCTGTCTACGGTCATTTTGAGCCCTTAACCACCGCGCTGACACCCCGAGAAGTTATGCCTTTAACCGTAAACTCGATGAACCGGGAGTTCGCCCGCAGCCGTCCAGCCATTTTCACCATTCACTCATGAGTCAAATGCCGGTTTTAACAGGGAATTCGCTCCGCGCTGTGTCCACGGTGATAGGAGTGGAGGATCGACTCCATTCAAAAACTTTTGAATTCCCTGGCTTCTCCTCTTTCCGGACACGTTTGAATTGTTATCCTAACCCCCGGTAAACCGAAGTTATTAACCCGCAAACGGCACCGTGTTTGTCTGTGAATAACACCGGCTGTGTCAAATTCCGGTAGATTCGCGTCTTGTCGCTGTTTCCCGATGATGATACTACAGTTCATAAAGCAGACAAGTGAAGGCAGTGGTTTTAAGGGTTCAAAAAACATGACTTTATTATGTGTACATAGCTTCCTCTCTCTCTTTCTCTTTCTCTCCCAAAAAATCACTGCTGTTGCTGTGTACACCCGGAAGCTTTTTGCCAGGCTGCGTGTGACGCGTAACTCCGCCTACTATCCTCTACTCCTCCTACTAGTCCGGGTCGGTTTGTGTATAATGGAAACCAGAACAGATCAAAAGTGACCCGACCTGACCCGACCCGACCCGGGCCGACATATGGAAAAGCGGCTTAAATATACTATCTCTGCTGCTCTCTAAGTGAAACATTCAGCTGAAGAACCCTCATGTGACACAGACAGACTGCTACCACATGCCCGACTAAAGCAGAACTGAAAACCACAGCTCGCCTCAATACCATCTTCTTTTTATAACTCCTAACCGAATTTCCTCCACACCACTTTGGCAAAGGCACAAAAAGGCACCCCTGTCCTAATGACAGGCTTCATAAACGTACTACTAACACCTGTCCGCCGGTCTTAGAAGAGTAGTGAACACCGAGGGGGGGGAGATTAGAGGAAGTGGATAGGAAGCGAAATGGAACTGGGCCAACTAATAGCTAAGTACAGACCCAACAGAAGCGGGACGTGACATGGCGCCCCGCCGCCAGAGGAGGGCGCAGTGATGAATGACAACTCCCCTTTGATATATCGACAGAGCTCAGCAAGCGTTGCACAATTGACATGATACCCTATTCCACTCAAATGTCTACAGTTTCCCCACTGCAGTGAAACTTTCGTTCAGTTATATTAACTACCTGACAAATTACGAGTATGTAATAAAGTATGTCCGTCCTGCACTGTGCATTTAGGTCTCTCTCTCTCTCCTTTGAGTCGGCTGTGATGTAAACAATACAATGCATTACTGACACTGGTACCAATTAGCTAAATAATCTGTCAAGTTACTCTAAGTTATTTTTACCGTTATTCTTACCGGTTTAACTGTAAGAATGAAGCTTTAGGCGGTTACACTGTAGCCACCCTGCCTCTCCAGCACTGGGTGGGTGAGTCACAACTTCTACACCCTGACTGACTAGCTCGTTACTACTGTAAACTGTGCTATTTGACACATCATATAGGCCTATTTCTCACGGTAAGCGCTCGTATAAGAAACTGTTTAGTAGACAACATTTCACACCCTCGGACTTGACAGAAACAGGGCGTAAATAGCCAACATGAACCTTGGGCTCTCGGCCTTGTCTTGTCGGTACACCGAACAGGAAGTGGGTTGAAACACCCCTCATTATGTCCGAAACATCGGCGGATAAACAGATACGTCTTTCACTTCGCGAAAGCACGCAGACTGAATATAAATCGGCTTACCGTCAAACCTGTCAATTGTCGGATATGTCAAACCAGTCCAATTGTTGTCTTGTTTTTACACTTCGGAGACTTAAGTTCAGCAACACATATGAACGTTTAGTGTGAGCGAAAGGGGGCGACACCGAAGACAAAAGAAGTCCCAGATTTGTGAACTTCTGATTGGGTGAAGCTTCTGAATTCCACCAGCCTACTGGCTCGCCTGCCTGTCTGTCTCGCTCAGAGGCGACGATGTGGAAACGTGGACGTAAAATGCGTAACTCCACCCAGTCTAGTCGTAAACATCTGTACGTAGTTTGCGTAGTTGAGGGTGGGGGTTCTAGAAGCGCACATTCCAGGCTGCGCTCGAGCGGGTTGGAACGAGTCCCAGGAATGACTGGCATTATGTGTGTGTGAATACGCGCTTATTAAGCCGAATAAGCAGTCACAGGGTTGATTAACTTTATAAAGCACATTGACTGTATTCTCTTATTTGAAATGTAATTACCATCATAACCACATCGAGTGTCGTTCAATTTGACAGCAGAGCAAACCCATTCACCGCTTCAAAAAACATGTAGCTACAACTCGGTGGTCAAAACAGTTTTTATTGCACAAACACATTTTTTCTTGATATCAAAAAATGTCATTATATTCAAATCAACTGTGTCAAAACAACTGTGCCACATTCAGGAGGAATCCACCACAGAGATGGACGACTAGACTTAAAATGCACAACTCAGATACAATCTTACAGTTTATGAGGCCCAACTTCAACACACACAAATACACAGTGAAATACACGACATAAGTAGCCCTTCAATACAGGAGGATCACCTTTATAATGTTGGTGGATGAGGAAAAGCAAAAAGAGTAGGTGATACATTAATGTCAGTTTTCAATAAAAGTGTCAGGCAGGTTTGACACCTGGATCTCTGCAGTTTGCTGTATCGTGAATACAACAGAAAACAATATAAAAAATGTGAATTAGGCTATGATAAAAATAGAATAGAATTAATTTCCAATGAACAGTAGTTGATAGGAATGTGTGTATGTGTGCCAACATGTGCCAGCCAGCCAGCCAGAATGGTACCACAGTGTCGGGTTGAGAGATTGGGATTAGATTGACAAGAACAGTGGTTGGTTCCCAAACCTCTCTGTAACTGGTCTAAACGCAGACTGGCTTTTCCTGTTACCCTCCAGATCAGGGGTGCTCATTACGTCGATCGCGATCGACCGGTCGATCGCGAAGGTAGTGTGTTTTTTTTTTTTTTTTTCCTGTGTGGTCCAGACGGGACGCCTCCCGTCTGGACCACACAGGAGAGGGCATCACTCAGCCCCGCGCCGCCTCACAACACACACACACACACACACACACACACACACACACACACACACACACACAGACAAGCACACACACACACACACAGACAGACACAAGCACACACACAAGCACACACACATGCACACACAGACAGACAGACACACACACACACACACACACACAGACAGACAGACAGACACACACACACACAGACAGACAGACACACACACACACTCCGCCGCCCGGAGACGTCGATGGCACCTGGCTTGGCACTGGCCAGTCTGGTGTAAACCACTCAGAGCTCCTGAGTTAATGTTAATGTTAATGGACTACCAGTGTGAATATTTGTTATATAGTTTAATAAATCTCTTCTTTGATTTTGAAACAGTGTAGCGTGGCCTTAATTTGTTATTATTACAGTACATTTTTGTGTTCGCAGCAATGGCAATATGTTTTATTTGGTTGGTAGATCTTGTTGAGCTGGTAATTTGAAAAGTAGCTCACAAGCCTAAAAAGTGTGAGCACCCCTGCTCCAGATGAACAAACACAATCAGCTTAACCTTTACTCCCCAAGGAGGAGCCCGCCGGTCACAATGGGCTGCAGACAGTTTACCAGGGTGTCGTGCTAACTGCTAACTGCTAACCCCTTATTTGGGAAACGGGGAAACAGATTAGAGTTCCTTCTTTACATGAGGGTGGGGTCAAGGGGAGACTGCAGTTCCTATTTTCTCCACCAGATGGAGATACACTGAAGAGGAACTGAATCGACTGTGAAGACAAGAAGTTTCCCCCCCTACCGCTGATAAAGGGTCAGATACTTTTTTATCATCCTCAATTTGCTGGGTTTGATGTGTGTATCTGTGTGTGTGTGTGTGTGTGTGTGTGGGTACGCGTGCATCAGTGCGTGATAGAGCTCTGTGTGTGCGTGTACGCGGTGCATGTGCGTCTGTGCATAATAGCGCTGTGTGTGTGTGTGTGTGTGTGTGCGTGTGTGTGTGTGTGTGTACGCGTGCACGTGAGTCTGTGCATGATAGAGCTCTGTATGTACGTGTGTGTGTGTGTGTGTACACATGGACATGCGTCTGTGCATGATAGAGCTGTGTGTGTGCGTGCGTGTGTGTGTGTGTGTACAGTACGTGTGTGTTTCAGTGTGCGGGCCTCACGTTGACCCAGCTGAGTGTGTAGGAGCTGTGTGCGTGTGCCACATGGTGTCTCAGGACACTCTGCCCCTCCTCTGGCGAGCTACGGACCAATCGGAAGCCAGCGGTGTGGAGTCCCCGTAGAACACTGAACCAATAGCGGACCACTTCCGCGTCTGTCCCACCCACCTCGAACCCCGCCCACTGCAGGTGCACCGTGGCAACCAGATGATGGACGCGGCCCAGGGTTCCAAGCTCCGCCCAGTTCTGCAGAACCCTCCACTCAGCACTGAGCAGGTCCGCGTACAGGAAGTGCACCTAAACACACGAAAAACATAGAAGAAGAAGAAGAAGAAAAGAGGAAAAAAAAAAGAAAGAGAGAAAGGTGAAATTGTCTTTTAGATGAGTCTGTCTTGCGTGAATGAGAACAGCGGCCAACAAACAAAGGCTCACAGACACACAGACGTGCCGCTGGCTCCCTCTGGTGGTCACAGCAGGAAGCTGCAGGAGCGTGTATGTAACTCACTGACTTACACTGTTGCCATGGCAGCCAAGGACGGCTCTGGAGCCCTGTTGTCATGGGAACAGAAGCGTGCATTGTCTGCGTGTGTCTGTGTGTGTGCGTGTCTGTCTGTGTGTGTGCGTGTGTGTGTGTGTGCGTGTGTGTATGTGTGTGTGTGTGTGTGTATGTGTGTGTGTGTGTGTGTGTGTGTGTGTGTATGTGTGTGTGTGCGTGCGTGTGTATGTGTGTGTGTGTTACCGCGTGATGTCCCAGGGCCGCCATGATGTCCTCCAGTGTCCGGGACCTGCTACCCAGAATGCCTCTCTTCTGCTGCCTGCGTCCCTTAGTAGCTCGCCAGTCTAGCCACACTCGGTGCTGCTGGAACACTCTGGAACCCCCCTCGCTATGGTTACCACCTGACCTGTCGCCATGGGAACCAGCTAAGCCGGATGAGCCGGGGTCGAACCTGTGCACCTCGCAACCAGCCCCGGAGACGACCCTGAGGAACCCTGCGTCACTCACATCCATACTAAAGAGAGACAGAGGGGGGGAGGGAGAGAGAGATAGAGGGGGGGAGGGAGAGAGTGATGGGGGGAGGGAGAGATAGAGGGTCGGGGGAGGGAGAGATGGGAAGGGAGAGGGAGAAGGAGAGAGTGAGAGAGATAGATGGGGGGAGGGAGAGAGGGGGGGAGGGAGGGAGAGATGGGAGGGGAGAGGGAGAGGGAGAGGGAAAGATGGGAGGAATAGTTTATGCATGATTAAATATGCATTACATTATTAGCTAGTTTT
Source organism: Nansenia antarctica (assembly GCF_963989245.1). Taxonomy (NCBI): domain Eukaryota; kingdom Metazoa; phylum Chordata; class Actinopteri; order Argentiniformes; family Microstomatidae; genus Nansenia; species Nansenia antarctica. The sequence goes on along the minus strand of NC_137688.1, from coordinate 50,916,806 downwards.
CTAGCCCTGCCAATGAATAAACACACACACACACGCACACGCGCACACACGCACGCACTCACGCACGCACACACACACACACACACACACAGACAGTACCATCACATGCATGCACGCACACAGACAGACAGACAGACAGACAAACACACACACACATACACACACACCTGAAGGAGTATGCCACACATGCAGGGTCCTGGGGCGGCAGGCTCCAGCCGTCCACACACAGCAGCCAGGGGCCTCCAGGGCCCTGTGAAGCCTGGGGCTCGCCTGGGAACAGACCCCTGGAACAGTTCACCTGTGTGGGGGAAAGGACAGGGGGATGAGGGGCCTGGCTGGAGGGGGGGGGGGGGGGGGGGGTGTGTGCTGAGTGACTCATCAGGCCTCAGGAAGTCACATCACACAGACCAGCTGTCTGAATGAGAGAGACCATGTTGTGAAATGTTTGTGTCAAAAATACATATAAAAAACGAATTTACGTAACCAACCACGGTGTCATGGCAAATGTGTTTTAAGTGTTTATTGTTGCCTCTTGTTCCCTTGAACTAGCCCACCTGCGATTAATAAAGTTGTATTGAATTGAATTGTGAAATCATGCATCATCATCATTGTAGGGCAGGCCAGGTGATGTTTAGTGATAATAGAACTGCAGCTGTAAGTGTTTGCAAAACAACCTGTGACACACACACACACACACACACACACACACACACTGTGTGAGACAGTACCTGAGGCGTGGTGATGTAAGTGATGATGCGCTCCACCTCTGCAGTGAAGGACGGCTCTCTGGCTGCCCACGTCTGCAGCTCCAGACCCCAACCTCCCCCCTGAGGACACACACACACACAGAGAGAGAGAGAGAGAGAGAGAGAGAGAGAGAGAGAGAGAGAGAAAGAGAGAGACAGAGACAGAGACAGAGACAGAGACAGACAGGCAGACACACACACACACACACATACACACACAGGCATACACACACACACACACACACACACACACACACACAGACAACACACATGTCATTGCTGTAACACACTCAAACACTGTAGTACTGTAACACACACACACACACACAGGCAGACACACACACACACACACACACAGGGTGGGCTACTGGGATCCAGCGGTGTCAGATCAAAGAGCAGTAGAATAAATTATACAGAGGAATGACAAGAATGTGTGTGTGTGTGTGTGTGTGTGTGTGTGTGTTGGCCCCCAAGGTAGGAGAGATGTACAGACAGGTCAGTGGTCAGGGTGACCCAATCCCTGCTGGTGACATGGCCTTTTAACCCCCCCCCCCCCACACACACACACACACGCACACTCACACACTCACACACTCACACACTCACACACTCACACTCACTCACTCACACACTCACACACACACACACGCACCCAATCAAAGCCACCCCACCCCACCAACCCCCCTTTGGTCACTATGGCAACCCTGGGAGATGGGGATGATGAATGACTCATAGGAGCCTGGGGGGAGAGAGAGAAGGGGGGGGAGAGAAGGGGGGGGGGGGCTAGAGAGAGAGACAGAGATAAAGAAAGGGAGGGGGCACGGCAGATGGGGGAGGGGGGGTAAAGACATTGAGGGGGGAGGGAGAAAGATGAGGGGGAGGGGGAGGGGTATCCAAACATAAATACAGACTGGCCAGCTGGTCAGTGGCTGGGGGCTACTGACTAATTACTGACTGAACACTGGAGAGAGACACAGAGAGCGAGAGAGAGAGAGAGAGAGAGAGAGAGAGAGAGAGAGAGAGAGAGAGAGAGAGAGGAGAGGGAGGGAGAGAGAGAGGGAAGGAGAGAGAGTGAGAGAGAGAGAGGGGGAGAGAGAGAGAGAGAAAGAGATTGAGAGAGAGTGAGGGAGAGAGAGAGTGAGTGAGTGAGAGAGTGAGAGGGAGGGAGTGAGAGAGAGAGGGAGAGTGAGAGAGAGGGAGGGAGTGAGAGAGAGAGGGAGAGGGAGAGAGAGGGAGGGAGAGAGAGAGGGAGAGTGAGAGGGAGGGAGTGAGAGAGAGTGAGTGAGAGAGTGAGAGAGAGGGAGGGAGTGAGAGAGAGAGGGAGAGAGAGGGAGGGAGAGAGAGAGGGAGAGAGAGAGGGAGGGAGAGAGAGTGAGACAGAAAGTGAGAGAGAGAGAGAGAGTGAGAGGGGG